>NW_019245723.1:115267-252432 GCF_002742605.1 Olea europaea var. sylvestris
AACCAGGTTGCTGATTCTCTTGCTACAGAAGGCTGGAATCATCGGCGCTATCTAGAGTATGGACCACTAGAACTGCCTCGACATATTAGGGCGATAGTGCGGATGGACAAACATGGATTACCTAGTTTCAGAGGTTCGTAATTTAGGCTATTCTTTATTGTATAGGGAAGTAGTACTTCCTCATTTATTGCTTTCATTTATTATATTCATTTGTTGCATCACTGCTTTTTGGAGGTCAGGTTCATGCCCCCCTCCTTCCGTGTATTCTTGATTTTTATGAAATAAATATGGTTGGGGAACCCTTAACCCCCATTGACCTTCCTTGGTGGACCCTAAAAAGTCACTAAGGATGTGTGGATGTCTTTACCAAAAAAAAAAAAAAAAATTAAATTGCACCCATGTTTTCTCTCTTAAATGAAATTTGACCCCTCATTTGCTTTAACTTATGGGATATTTACCTATAAATAGAGACCTCATTTCACTCATTTTTTCTCACACCAAAAGCAAGAGCTTTTACATACTAAAGATTTAAATTTGATTTTGTTCATTAGTTGGTTTCCAGTCAAATTTGACCAAATTTCTGCTTAAGTTTAGTTCATTGGCGCGTTTTCAATCAAATTTGACTAAAGTTTCATCTGTGGCCTATTCATCGGTGGGTTACCACACAAATTTGAATAGAGTTTCACCTGAGTTTAGTTCATTAGCGTGTTTGTAATCAAATTAGACTAAATTTTTAGCTGAGTTTTATCATTGTCGCGTTTACAATAGAATTTTACTAAAATTTAACATGGGTTTAGTACTTTGGCACATTTTCAATCAAATTCGACTAAAATTTCGTTTGGATTTTGTTCACTGGCACACTTCAAATTGAATATGACTACAATTTCGTCTAAGTTTTATTAAATCACATGTTTTCAATCAAATTTGACTAAAATTTCATTTGAATTTTGTTCATTGGTGCTCTTCCAATCAAATTTGACTAAAATTTCACCTAGATTTTGTTTATTGTCATGTTTCTAATCAAATTTGACTAAAATTTCACCCAAGTTTGGTTCATTGACGTGTTTCCAATCAAATTTCATCTGCGTTTTGTTCATCAGTGGGTTTCCAATCAAATTTGACTAAAATTTCTCATGAGTTCAGTTCATTGGCATGTTACCAATCAAATTTGACTCAAATTTAAATTTGATTTTGCTCATTATCAAGTTTCCAGTCAAATTTGACTAAAATTTCATTTAGGTTAAGTTCATTGGTGTGTTTTCAGCCAAATTTGACTAAAATTTCATTTGCGTTTTGTTCATCGGTGGGTTTCCAATCAAATTTGATCAAAATCTCTCATGGGTTCAGTTCATTGGGGCATTTCCAATCAAATTTGGCTCAAATTTAAATTTGATTTTATTCTTTAGAGGGTTTCCAGTCAAATTAGACCAAATGTTCGCTTAGGTTTAGTTCATTGGCGCATTTTCAATCAAATTTGACTAAAATTTCGTCTGTGTTTTGTTCATTAGTGGGTTACCACACAAATTTGACTAAAGTTTCACCTGGGTTTAGTTCATTGGCATGTTTCTAATCAAATTTGACTAAATTTTCAGTTGAGTTTTATCATTGGCGCATTTCCAATAGAATTTTACTAAAATTTCACATGGGTTTAGTACTTTAGCACGTTTCCAATCAAATTTGACCAAAATTTCTTCTGGATTTTGTTCATTGGCACGCTTCAAATTGAATATGACTATAATTTCATCTAAGTTTTATTAAATCGTAGGGTTTCAATCAAATTTGACTAAAATTTCATTTGAATTTTGTTCATTGGTGCTCTTCCAATCAAATTTGACTAAAATTTCACCCAAATTTGGTTCATTGGCGCGTTTCCAATCAAACTCGACAAAAATTTCATCTGCATTTTGTTCATCAGCGGGTTTCCAATCAAATTTGACTAAAATTTCTCATGGGTTCAGCTCATTGGCACGTTACCAATCAAATTTGACACAAATTTAAATTTGATTTTCTTCATTAGCGAGTTTCCAGTCAAATTTGACTAAAATTTCATTTACGTTAAGTTCATTGGCATGTTTTCAGTCAAACTTGACTAAAATTTCTTCTGCATTTTGTTCATCGGTGGATTTCCAATCAAATTTGATCAAAATTTCTCATGGGTTCATATCATTGGGGCTTTTTTAATCAAATTTGACTCAAGTTTAAATTTGTTTTTGTTCATTAGCGGCTTTCTAGTCAAATTTGACCAAATTTCCGCTTAGGTTTAGTTCATTGGCACTTTTTCAATCAAATTTGACTAAAATTTCATCTATGGTATGTTCATCCGTGGGTTACCACACAAATTTGACTAAACTTTCACCTGGGTTTAGTTCATTGGCGTGTTTATAATCAAATTTGACTAAATTTTCGGTCGAGCATTATCATTGGTGGGTTTCCAATAGAATTTTACTAAAATTTCACATGGGTTTAGTACTTTGGCACGTTTCCAATCAAATTTAACTAAAATTTCGTCTGAATTTTGTTCGTTGGCGTGCTTCAAATTGAATATGATTACAATTTCATCAAGTTTTGTTAAATGACACGTTTTTAATCAAATTTGACTAAAATTTCATTTGACTTTTGTTCATTGGTGCTCTTCCAGTCAAATTTGACTAAAATTTCACCTGGATTTTGTTTATTGTCCTGTTTCTAATCAAATTTGACTAAAATTTCACCCAAATTTGGTTCATTAGCGCGTTTCCAATCAAATTCGACAAAAATTTCATCTGCATTTTGTTCATCAGTGGGTTTTCAATCAAATTTGACTAAAATTTCTCATGGGTTCAGTTCATTGGCACGTTACCAATCAAATTTGACTAAAATTTCAGCTATGTTTTGTTCATCGATGGGCTACCACTGAAATTTGACTAAAATTTCTCCTGAGTTTAGTTCATTGGCATGTTTGTAATCAAATTTGAGTAAATTCTCAGTTGAGTTTTATCATTAGCATGTTTCCAATAGAATTTTACTAAAGTTTCACTCGGGTTTAGTTCTTTGGTACGTTTCCAATCAAATTTGACTAAAACTTCATCTGAATTTTATTCATTATCACGTTTCAAATCAAATATGACAAGAATTTCATCTAAATTTTGTTAAATGGAATGTTTTCAATCAAATTTGAGTATAGTTTTATCTGGATTTGGTACATTGGTGCGTTTCCAATCAAATTTGACTAAAATTTCACCTGAGTTTTGTTCATTGGTGTGTTTCTATCAAATTTCGCTAAAATTTCACCTGAGTTTGGTTCATTGGGGCATTTCCAATCAAATTTGATAAAAATTTCATCTGCGTTTTGTTCATCAGCGAGTTTCCAATCAAATTTGACTAAAATTTCTAATGGGTTTAGTTTATTGGCTTGTTTTCAATCAAATTTGACTCAAATTTAAATTTGATTTTGTTCATTAGCAGGTTTTCAGTCAAAATTGACAAAAATCCCGTTTAAGTTTTGTTCGTTGGCGCGTTTTCAATCAAATTTGACTAAAATTTCATCTGCGTTTTGTTCATCGACGGGCTTCCAATCAAATTTGACTGAAATTTCACATGGTTTAGGTCATTGGCATGTTTGTAATCAAAGTTGACTAAATTTTTAGTTGAGTTTTATCATTAGCAGATGAAATTTGATTTTGTTTGGAAACGCACCAATGAACTGAATCCATGAGAAATTTGATTTTGGTCAAATTTGATTGGTAACCTGTCGATGAACAAAATGCAGATGAAGTTTTTATCAAATTTTGTTTGGTAACGCGCCAATGAACCAAATTTAGGTGAAATTTTAATTTAATTTGATTAGAAATACGCCAATAAACAAAACTCAGTTGAAATTTTAGTCAAATTTGTTTGAAAACGCACCAATGAACGAAACTCATTTGAAATTTTAGTCAAATTTGATTGGAAGTGTACCAATGAACAAAATTCACTTGAAATTTTACTCACGTTTGATTTAAAAGGCGCCATTTAACAAAACTGTGATGAAGTTGTTGTCATATTTTGTTTGAAGAGCACCAATGGAAACAATCTAATGAACTAGACCTAAGCGAAATTTTAGTCAAATTAGACTAGAAACCCACTAATGAACAAAATCAAATTTGAATTTTTGTCAAATTTGATTGGAAATACGCCAATGAACCAAATTTTGAGCTAAATTTTATCATTCGCACGTTTCGAATAGAATTTTACTAATTTCACCTGGGTTTAGTTCTTTGGCGCATTTTCAATCAAATTTGACTAAAATTTCGTTTGGATTTTGTTCATTGGAGGGCTTCAAACCAACTATGACCGTAATTTCATCTGAGTTTTGTTAAATGACACGTTTTCAATCAAATTTGAGTAAAATTTCATCAGGATTTTGTTCATTTGTGCGCTTCCAATCAAATTTGACTAGAATTTCACATGGGTTTAGTTCATTGAAAAGTTTCCAAACAAATTAGACTAAAATTTCACTTGGTTTGGTTTATTGGCCCGTTTCTAATCAAATTTGATTAAAATTTCACATGAGTTTGGTTCATTGGCGCATTTCCATTCAAATTCGACAAAGATTTCATCCGCATTTTGTTCATCAGCGGGTTTCCAATCAAATTTGACCAAAATTTCTCATGGGTTTAGTTCATTGGCGCGTTTTCAATCAAATTTGACTCAAACTTAAATTTGATTCTGTCCATTAGCGGGTTTCCATTCAAATTTGCTAAATTTTTACTTAGGTTTAGTTCATTGGTGCGCTTTCCATCAAATTAGACTAAAATTTCATCTGCATTTTGTTCATCGACGGGTTTGCAATCAAATTTAACTAAAATTTCGAATGTGTTTAGTTCATTGGGGGCATTTCCAATCAAATTTCACTCAAATTTAAATTTGATTTTGTTCATTAGCGAGTTTCCAGACAAATTTGACTAAAATTCCGCTTAGGTTTAGTTCATTGGTACGTTTTCAATAAAGTTTAACTAAATTTTCATCTACATTTTGTTCATTGATAGGTTTCCACTCAAATTTGACTAAAATTTTACCTGAATTTAGTTCATTGGCCTGTTTTAATCAAATTTTACTAAATTTTCAGTTGAGTTTTTCATTGGCGCGTTTCCAATAGGATTTTACTAAAATTTCACATGGATTTAGTTCTTTGGCGTGTTTCCAATCAAATTTGACTAAAATTTCGTCTGGATTTTATTCATTGGTGCTCTTCAATCGAAATATGACAACAATTACATCTGAGCTTTGTTAAATAGAGGGTTTTAAATCAAATGTGAGTAAAATTTTAAATGGATTTTGTTCATGGGTGCACTTCAAATCAAATTTGACTAAAATTTCATATGGATTTTGTTTATTGGCACATTTTCAATCAAATTTGACTGAAATTTCATCTGAATTTTGTTCATTATTGTGTTTTTAATCAAATTTAACTAAAAATTTTACCCGAGTTTGGTTCATTGGCGCGTTTCCAATAAAATTCAACAAAAATTTCATCTGTGTTTTGTTCAATGGCAAGTTTCTAGTCAAATTTGACTCAAATTGAAACTTGATTTTTTCATTAGTGGGTCTCCAGTCAAATTTGACTAAAACTCCGCTTTGGTTTAGTTCATTTGCACGTTTTCCATCAAATTTCACTAAAATTTCATCTGTATTTTGTTAATCGACAGGTTTCCAGTCAAATTTGACAAAAATTTTACCTGAATTTAGTTCATTAGCGTGTTTGTAATCAAATTTGACTAAATTTTCAGTTGAGTTTTATCATTGAAGCGTTTCCAATTGAATTTTATTAAAATTTCACATTGGTTTAGTTCTTTGGTACGTTTCCAATCAAATTTCAAATTTGACTAAAATTTCGTTTGAATTTTGTTCAACGATGTGATTCAAATTAAATATGACTACAATTTAATTTGAGTTTTTTTAAATGACGCGTTTTCAATAAAATTTGAGTAAAATTTAATTTGAATTTTGTTCATTGGTGAGCTTCCAATCAAATTTGACAAAATCTCACATGGGTTAACTTCATTGGTGCGTTTCCAAACAAATTTGACTAAAATTTCATCGATTTTTTTCATTGGCCTGTTTCCAATCAAATTTGATTAAAATTTCACCTGTGTTTGGTCCACTGGCGCGTTTTCAATCAAATTTGACGAAAATTTCAACTGCGTTCCGTTCATCGACGGGTTTTGAATAAAATTTGACAAAAATTTCTCATGGGTCTAGTTCATTGGGGCATTTCCAATCAAATTTTACCCAAATCTAAATTTGATTTTGTTCATTAGAGGGTTTCCAGTCAAATTTGTCTAAAATTTCCCTTAGGTTTAGTTCAATAGCGTGTTTTTAATCAAATTTGACTAAATTTTGAGTTGATTTTTATCGTTGGCGCATTTCTAATAGAATTGTTTTAAAATTTCACATGGGTTTAGTTCTTTGGCACGTTTCTAATCAGATTTGACTAAAATTTCGTCTAAATTTTGTTCATTGTCAAGCTTCAAATCAAATATGACCACAATTTCATTTGAGTTTCGTTAAATAGCACTTTTCAATCAAATATAATTAAAATTTCATCTCGATTTTGTTCAATGATGCGCTTCCAATCAAATTTGACCAAAATTTCACATGGGATAAGTTCATTGACGTGTTTCCAACCAAATTTGACTAAAATTTCACCTGGTTTGGTTCATTGCCTGTTTCTAATCAAATCTGACTAAAATTTTACCTGGTTTGATTTATTGGCGTGTTTCCAAATAAATTTGACAAAAAATTCATCTACATTTTGTTCATCGATAGGTTTCCAATCGAATTTGACTAACATTTCTCATGGGTTTAGGTCATTGGCGTGTTTCCAATTAAATTTGACTAAAATTTAAATTTGATTTTGTTCATTAGTGGGTCTCCAGTCAAATTTGACTAAACTCCGCTTAGGTTTAGTTCATTGGTGCATTTTCCATCAAATTTGACAAAAAATTTATCTGTATTCTATTAACCGGTGGGTTTCCAATCAAATTTGACTAAAATTTCACATGAATTTAGTTCATTAGCATGTTTGTAATCAAATTTGACTAAATTTTCAATTGAGTTTTATCATTGGCGCGTTTCCAATAGAATTTTACTAAAATTTCACATGGGTTTAGTTCTTTGGCATGTTTTCAATCAAATTTGACTAAATTTCGTATGGATTTTATTCGTTGGCGTGATTCAAATCAGATATAACTACAATTTCATCTGAGTTTTGTTAAATGGCGCGTTTTCAATAAAATTTGAGTAAAATTTCATTTGAATTTTGTTTATTGGTGCACTTCCAATTAAATTTGACTAAATCTCACATGAGTTTAGTTCATTGGCACGTTTTCAAAAAAATTTGACTAAAATTTCACCTGATTTTTTTCATCAACCTATTTCTAATCAAATTTGATTAAAATTTCACCTGAATTTGGTCCACTTAGCGCATTTCTAATCAAATTTGACAAAAAATTCATCCGCATTTTATTCATCGACGGGTTTCCAATAAAATTTGAATAAAATTTCTCATGGGTCTAGTTCATTGGCACGTTTCCAATCAAATTTGACTCAAAGTTAAATTTGATTATGTTCATTAGCGGGTTTCCAAACAAATTCAATAGAAATTCGTTTAGGTTTAGTTCATTGGCCTATTTCTATTCAAAGTTGACTAAATTTTTAGTTGAGTTTTATCATTGTCACGCTTTCAATTGAAATTTACTAAAATTTCACGTGGGTTTAGTTCTTTGGCATGTTTCCAATCAAATTTGACTAAAATTTTTTCTGGATTTTGTTCGTTGGCGCGGTTCAAACAAAACACGACTATAATTTCCTCTGAGTTTTGTTAAATGGCATGGTTTAAATCAAATTTGATTAAAATTTCATCTGAATTTTGTTCATTGGTGCGTTTCCAATCAAATTTCACTAAAATTTCACCTGAGTTTTGTTCATCGGCTTGTTTTTAATCAAATTTCACTAAAATTTTACCTGAGTTTGGTCTATTGGTGCATTTTTACAATCAAATTCGACTAAAATTTAATCTGTATTTTGTTCGTCGGCAGGTTTCCAATCAAATTTTACTACAATTTCTCATGGGTTCAGTTCATTGGCACGTTTCCAATCAAAGTTGACTCAACTTTAATTTTGATTTTGTTCATTAGCAAGTTTCCAGTCAAATTCGACTAAAATTTCATTTGGGTTCAGTTTATCGATGCATTTTCAGTCAAATTTGACTAAAATTTCATCTGCATTTTGTTCATCGACGGGTTTCCAATCAAATTTGACCAAAGTTTCTCATGGGTTCAGCTCATTGGCATGTTTCCAATCAAATTTGACTCAAATTTAAATTTGATTTTGTTCATTAGCGGGTTTCCAGTCAAATTTGACTAAAATTTCGCTGAGGTTCAGTTCAATGGCACGCTTTCAATCAAGTTTGAGTAAAATTTCATCTCTATTTTGTTCATCGATGGACTTCAAATCAAATTTAACCAAAATTTCTTATGGGTTCAGTTCATTGTCGTGTTTCCATTCAAATTTTACTCAAATTTAAATTTGATTTCGTTCATTAACGGGTTTCCAATCAAATTTGACCAAAATTTCTCATCGATTTAGTTCATTGGCGCGTTTTCAATCAAATTTGACTAAAATTTCACTTGGATTCAATTAATTGGCGTGTTTCTATTCAAATTTGACAAAATTTTGAGGTGAGTTTTATCATTGGCGTGTCTCAAATAGAATTTTACTAAAATTTCACATGGGTATAGTTCTTAGGACTTTTTCCTATCAAAAAAGACTAAAATTTCGTTTGAATTTTGTTCGTTGGCCCGCTTCAAACCAAATATGACTACAATTTCATTTGAGTTTTGTTGAATGGCACATTATAAATTCAATTTGTGTACAATTTTATCTGAATTTTGTTCGTTGGTGCGCTTCCAATCAAATTTGACTAAAAATTTCACATGGGTTTCGTTCATTGACGCGTTTTCAATCAAATTTGACTCAAATTTCACCTAAGTTTCATTCATTAGCTCATTTTCAATCAAATTTGACAAAAATTCATTTGCATTTTTTTCATCGATGGGATTCCATTCAAATTTACAGAAATTTGTCATGATTTAGTTCTTGGCACCTTTCCAATCAAATTTGCCTCAAATTTAAATTTAATTTTGTTCATTAGCGGGTTTCCAGTCAAATTCGACTAAAATTTCGCGTAGGTTTAGTTCATTGGCATGATTCTATTCAAATTTGACTAAATTTTTAATTGAGTTTTATCATTGTCACGTTTCCAATTGAATTTTACTAAAATTTCATGTGGGTATAGTTCTTTGGCACATTTCTTATCAAATTTGAGTAAAATTTTGTCTAAATTTTGTTCGTTGACCCGCTTCCAACCAAATATGACTACAACTTCATTTAAGTTCTGTTGAATGGCACATTTTAAATCAAATTAGAGTAAAATTTCATCTGAATTTTCTTCATTGGTGCGCTTCCAATCAAATTTGACTAAAATTTTACAAGGGTAAAGTTCATTGGCTCGTTTTCAATCAAATTTGACTCAAATTTCACCTGAATTTTGTTCATTGCGTGTTTCTAATCAAATTTGACTAAAATTTCACCTGAGTTTCATTCATTGGCCTGTTTCCAATCAAATTTGACAAAAAATTCGTCCGCATTTTGTTCATCGGCGTGATTCCATTCAAATTTGAGTAAAATTTCTCAGGGGCCTTGTTCATTGGCCCATTTCCAATCAAATTTGACTCAAATTTAAATTTGATTTTACTCATTAGTAGGTATCAAGTCAAATTCGACTAAAATTCCGCTTAGGTTTAGTTCATTGGTGTGTTTCTATTCAAATTTGACTAAATTTTTAGTTGAGTTTTATCATTATCACGTTTCCAATTGAATTATACTAAAATGTCACGTGGGTTTAGTTCTTTGGCATGTTTCTAATCAAATTTGCCTAAAATTTTATCTGAATTTTGTTTGTTGGTGCACTTGAAACCAAATATGACTACAATTTCCTCCGAGTTTTGTTAAATGGGGCGTTTTAAATCAAATTTGAGTAAAATTTCATTTGGATTTTGTTCATTTGTGCGTTTCCCATCAAATTTGACTAAAATTTCACATTGGTTTAGTTCATTGGCACGTTTCCAATCAATTTTCACTTAAATTTTACCTAAATTTTGTTCATTGGCTTGTTTCTAATCAAATTTAATTAAAATTTCACCTAAGTTGGTTCATTGGCGCGTTTCCAATTGAATTCGACAAAAAATTAATCTATGTTTTGTTCATCGGGGGGTTTCCAATCAAAGTTGACTCAACTTTAAATTTGATTTTGTTTATTAGCAGGTTTCAAATCAAATTTGACTAAAATTTTGTTTAGGTTCAGTTCATTGATGCGTTTTCAATCAAATTTGACTAAAATTTCATCTACGTTTTGTTCATCGACAGGTTTCCGTTCAAATTTGACCAAAATGTCTCATGGTTTCAGTTTATTGGCATGTTTTCAATCAAATTTGAATCAAATTTAAATTTGATTTACTTCATTAGCGGGTTTCTGGTCAAATTTGACTAAAATTCCGCTTAGGTTCAATCCATTTGCATGTTTTCAATCAAGTTTGACTAAAATTTCATCTCTATTTTGTTCATCGACGGGATTCAAATCAAATTTGACCAAAATTTCTCATGAATTCAGTTCATTGTCGTGTTTCCATTCAAATTTGACTCAAATTTAAATTTTATTTTGTTCATTACGGGGTTTCCAGTCAAATTTGACTAAAATTTCGCTTGGGTTTAGTTCATTGGTGTGTTTCTATTCAAATTTAACTAAAATTTGAGTTGAGTTTTATCATTGGCACGTTTCCAATAGAATTTTACTAAATTTTCACACGAGTATAGTTCTTTGGCGTGTTTCCTATAAAATTTGACTAAATTTTCATCTGAATTTTGTTCGTTGGCCCGCTTCAAACCAAATATGACTACGATTTCATTTGATTTTTGTTGAATGACACATTTAAAATCAAATTTGAGTAAAATTTTATCTGAATTTTGTTCATTAGTGCACTTCCAATCAAATTTGACTAAAATTTCACATGGGTTTAGTTCATTTTCACGACTCAAATTTTACCTGGGTTTTGTTCATTGGATTGTTTCTAATCAAATTTGACTAAAATTTCACCTGAGTTTCATTCATTGGCTCGTTTCCAATCAAATTTGACAAAAATTTCATCTGTATTTTGTTCATCGGTGGAACTCCATTCAAATTTGACTGAAATTTCTCATGGATTTAATTCATTGGCATGTTTCCAATCAAATTTGAGTCAAATTTAAATTTCATTTTGTTCATTAGCGGGTTTCCAGTCAAATTCGACTAAAATTCCGCTTAAGTTTAGTTCATTGGCGTGTTTCTTTTCAAATTTGACTAAATTTTTAGTTGAGTTTTATCGTTGTCACGTTTCCAATTGAATTTTACTAAAATTTCACGTGGATTTAGTTCTTCGGCATGTTTCCAATCAAATTTAAATAAAATTTCGTCTGGATTTTGTTTGTTGGCGCTTCAAACCAAATATGACTACAATTTCCTCTTAGTTTTGTTAAATGATACATTTTAAATTAAATTTGCGTAAAATTTCATCTGGATTTTGTTCATTGGTGCATTTTCAATCAAATTTGACTAAAATTTCATATTGGTTTAGTTCATTGGCGCGCTTTCGATAAAAAAATTCACTAAAATTTCACCTGAGTTTTGTTCATTCGCTTGTTTCTAATCAAATTTGACTAAAATTTCCCCCGTTTTGTAGAACCCCAAATAATTCTAGACACCTTAGTGGCACTAAGACATGAATATTGGATGACTAAAGTATACTTCAGATTTTTAGTCTCATTTGAGACCCATTTTCGACATAGAAAACATTCGATTTGGAAAATAATATCTAAATAAAAGTTGTATCTCTTTGAGTTAGCTTTCCAACACACTTTGAATTACCTCAATAGGATATCAGGAGAAGAAGTTATGATAGAAAAACTGAAAGCTGTACAGTGTTAACAGGATTACAACTGGTTGACCGAAACTGCCTGAAATGAAAAATTCTCGTTTTTCTCTAAAATTTAAATATTTATTTTCATCAATTATTTTCTCAAAGGGCCACCCACGTTTTTGGCAATAAAAACCCCGCTAAATTGAAGCATTTAACCTCAAACTTAAATGGCACCCATGTTTTCTCTCTTAAATGAAATTTGACCCTTCATTTGCTTTAAGTTATGGGATATTTACCTATAAATAGAGACCTCATTTCACTCATTTTTTCTCACACCAAAAGCAAGAGCTTTTAAATACTAAAGAAAGAGTTTCCAAGAGAGAAAAAGAGAGGGAGGAAAATTATTTTTCTTAGAAGTTTAAGAAGTGTTTTCAAATATCAATTCTCAACGGTTTTCAAACATCCAAGGAGTGCATTTCTTTTAACGTCCAAGTTTCATCGAAGTTTTCAATCCAAGTTTTCAAAGTTTCAAAAGCATCAATCAAAGTAGGTAGAGGTGCAATGTGTTTAATCGTGCTAAGTTATAAGTTTCGATTCATGTTAATGTTTGTATGTCAAATGGTACTCCGGTATGGCATATCCCTCTATGTTAATGGTTGTATGCCAAATGGTACTCCGGTACGGCATACCCTTCTATGTTGAAGAAATGTTCGTATGTCAAATGGTGCCCTCGGGTACGGCATACCCCTTCATGTTAAATGGTTCCTCCGAGTACGGCATGTATGAAAAGTTATAAAGTTAATATTTTGAAATGTATAGCTTGATCACGAATGCACCTATGACCCCTATTGAGTTTTTCAACTCACGGGTTTAATCCCATCTCTACAGATTGAAGGAATTCTATCTCGGGCATGGATGGAGGAGAAGATGGAGAGTGATGCAACGAGCCCATGAAAATCTGGTGAAAGTGATTTGGATTTATTTTTATGAAATGTTTTCCAATGTTATTTCTTTAAAGTTTTGAATAACGCAGAATGCGAGAACAAGTTATGTTTTCTTCAAATAAATTACATTTTGTTGTTTTGAAAAATGATTCAGTGTTTTTATTTAAAGTATTTGAAGTAAAGTTATTTAAATTATTATCCGAAAATGTAAGCTTCCGCTAAAACGTATACTCTTGTTACTAAACCACCGGTTAAGCTAAGTAAAGTAAGTAGCGTTCCGGTCCACTAGGGGTCGGGGCGTTACAGGTTTGGTTCATTGGCGCGTTTCCAATCAAATTTGACAAAAAATTTAACTGCATTTTGTTCATCCACGGGTTTTAAATCAAATTTTACTAAAATTTCTCATGGGTTCAGTTCATTGGCACGTTACCAATCAAAGTTGACTCAACTTTACATTTAATTTTGTTCATTAGCGGGTTTCCTGTCGAATTTGACTAAAATTTCATTTAGGTTCAATTCATTGGCACGTTTTCAGTCAAATTTGGCTAAAATTTCATTTACGTTTTGTTCATCGACAGGTTTCCAATCAAATTTGACCAAAATTTCTCATGGGTTCAGTTCATTGGCGCGTTTCCAATCAAATTGACTCAAATTTAAATTTGTATTTGTTCATTAGTAGGTTTCCAATCAAATTTGACCAAAATTTCTCATGTGCTTAGTTTATTGGCGCGTTTTCAATCAAATTTGACTCAAATTGAAATATGATTTTGTTCATTAGCGGGTTTTCTGTCAAATTTGTCTAAAATTCTACTTAGGTTCAGTTCATTGGCGAGTTTTCAATCAAGTTTGACTAAAATTTCATCTTTGTTTTGTTCATTAGTGGGCTACAAATCAAATTTGGCCAAAATTTCTAATGGGTTCAGTTCATAATCCCGTTTCCATTACAATTTTACTCAAATTTAAATTTGATTTTTTTTCATTAGCGGGTTTCTAATCAAATTGGAGCAAAATTTCTCATGGGTTTAGTTCATTATTGCATTTTCAATCAAATTTGACTCAAATTTAAATATGATTTTGTTCTTTATCGGGTCTCCGATTAAATCTGACTCAAATTCCGCTTGGGTTTAGTTATTTGGCATGTTTTTATTCAAATTTGACTAAATTTCGAGTTGAGTTTTATCATTGGCAAGTTTTCAATAGAATTTTACTAAAATTTTACGTGGGTATAGTTCATTGGCGCGTTTTCAATTAAATTAGACTAAAATTTCGCCTGAATTTTGTTCGTTGGCCCACTTCTAACCAAATATGACTACAATTTCATTTGAGTTTTGTTGAATGGTGTGTTTTAAATCAAATTTTAGTAAAATTTTATCCAAATTTTGTTCATTTGTGCGCTTCCAATCAAATTTGACTAAAATTACATATCTGTTTAGTTCATTGGCGTATTTTCAATTAAATTTGACTCAAATTTCACCTTGGTTTTGTTCATTGGCATATTTCTAATCAAATTTTACTAAAATTTCACCTGACTTTGGTTCATTAGCGCGTTTCTAATCAAATTCGACAAAAATTTCATCTTTATTTTGTTCATCGACGGGTTTCCAATCAAATTTGACTAAAATTTCTCATGGGTTCAGTTCATCGGCACACTTTCGATCAAATTTGAATCAAATTTAATTTTGATTTTGTTCGTTAGCGGGTTTCCAATCAAATTTGACTAAAATTCCGCTTGTGTTTAGTTTATTGGCATGTTTTCAATCAAATTTGATTAAAATTTGATCTGTATTTTGCTCATCGATAGGTTTTCAATAAAATTTGACTAAAATTTCACCTGAATTTAGTTCTTTAGCGTATTTGTAATCAAATTTGACTAAGTTTTCAATTGAGTTTTATCCTTGGCGTGTTTCTAATAGAATTTTACTAAAATTTCACATGGGTTTAGTTCTTTGGCACGTTTCAAATCAAATTTGACTTAAATTTCATCTGGATTTTATTCGTTGGCGCGCTTCAAACCAAATATGACTACAATTTAATCTGAGTTTTATTAAATGGCACGTTTCATATCAAATTTTAATAAAATTTCATCTGGATTTTGGTCATTGGTGCTTCCAACCAAATTTGACCAAAATTTCACATGGGTCTAGTTCATTGGCGCGTTTCAATCAAATTTGACTAAAATTTCACCTGGATTTTGTTCATTGGCGTGTTTCTAATCAAATTTGACTAAAATTTCACATGAGTTTGGTTCATTGACGTGTTTCCAATCAAATTCGACAAAAAATTTATCTACGTTTTGTTTATTGACGTGTTTCCAATCAAATTTGACTAAAATTTCTCATGGGTTTAGTTCGTTGGCACGTTTCCAATGGAGTTTGACTTAAATTTAAATTTGATTTCGTTCGATAGCGGATTTCGTTCATTGACGTGTTTCCAATCAAATTCGACAAAAATTTTATCTACGTTTTGTTTATCGACATGTTTCCAATCAAATTTGACTAAAATTTCTCATGGGTTTAGTTCGTTGGCACGTTTCCAGTGGAATTTGACTTAAATTTAAATTTGATTTCGTTCGATAGCGGGTTTCTAGTCAAATTTGATTAAAATTCCGCTTAGGTTTAGTCCATTGGCGCGTTTTCAATGAAGTTTGATAAAGTTTAATTTGCGTTTTGTTCATCGACGAGTTACCACTCAAATTTAACTAACATTTCAACTGGGTTTAGTTCATTAGCGTGCTTGTGATCAAATTTGACTAAATTTTCAATTCAGTTTTATCACTGCTGCATTTCCAATAGAATTTTACTAAAATTTCACATGGGTTTTGTGACGCCCCGAACTTACGCTTCGAGGGTCACGTACTAAACATAATAGTTTCGGCCTTTGGTACATGTAAATACTCTTAAATAGAAGTGTTACATGTGAAAAACTTATTTTCAACTTGGTAAAATAATTCTTATAAAATTTGATGGCCGATAGAAGTGCATGTCGACAAGGAATTATGCTTCACATATACGGCCTAGGCACTGTCAAGATTGGTTGGGGCAGCAAGTTTGACAATTTTTGTAAAATTCATCCCAACTCCGTTTTCTATGAAATTTGTGGCATTAGAAAGATAATTTCAAGTAGCTTTCTAGGTTAAAATATGAAAATTTTCCAAGATCATATGATATAGACGTTTTACTGAAAACAGTGAAGTATTACACAGGAAATCCAGATTGACCTTTAGACGTTAAAACCTTGATAACTCAGGCCATAGATATCCAAATTGAGTGATTCCTTCGGCCATATTTAAAGAAATCAAAGAGGAAAACAGACATATTTTTAGAATCTCAAATGGACGTTTATGAAGTTAGAAACATCATTTTGAAATTGACTCCAGAAACTGTCCCGTTTCTGCCTTTTGTCTCTTGTAAGGAAAGTAAACTACAAAAATGTCTCTTAACATAACATGAAAGATAAAATTACAAAATTTACTATTAATACCATATTTCATCATGTCATGTACATATTTTTACATAATACCATAAGAAAAATAAATGGAAAAAACAGTCATCGAGCAAAACATACAAAAGAAAACTTTCGGTTCAAAAACATCTGTCCTTAATCCATCATCGCTTAAGCCAACTAACTCCCATCAACTCAATGATCATGGATCTGAAAATTTAGCATAACATACTATGAGTATAAGAAATACTCAGTAAGATACCATGCTTGGATTTGAAGATCTTCGATTGAAATGTAAATTGGAAGTGCTAGGTTTACTTCCTTCCCTTTCCTTTCTTATTTTCGGTTTTTGCTCTCTTTTTAAGTGTATAAGTGTTTTGTAAAATGAAGGAAATCTTTCTATGGCAATGGATATGGATGTATTTATATATATATAAAGATAAGGATAAATGGTTGATATTTTTTCCTCCCTCTTCCATTTCCACCGCCTCACCTCTCTTTCTTTCCATTTTTCTTTTCTTTTTTTACTTGTACACATGTTTAATCTATTATCTAAGTGTATGGTGATGATGGATGACAAGTGGGTTGATTATAGGGTAATAAGTGGCCTTAAAACCTAGATTTACAAAGGAAACCTCTCATTTTTTCAACTAATATAATCTAAACCCGCTAACTTTCATTATTAACAAAGTGTACCCCAAATTTAAACTTGTACCCAACTTACATATTTAAAAATTGTAGATTGTAAAATAATTTAATCATTTGATCAATTGAAGCCCTAACAAAATAATCCACTTCATTTAAATCCAAACTTGCCTTAAGTTTCGACTAACTATTAATCACTTCATGTATACACAACCTTGACACTTCATGCCTAGGTTCATTAACTACCTCTAACATTAACCACTACAAAGGTGTTGTCCCCTTTTACCGTATGACCAAAAATAATATTGAAAGTTAAATTGCTATCCCAAAGAAATTTAAACGAGCATAAAATTTCGGAGTATTACAGGTTTACTTTGGCACGTTTCCAATCAAATTTGAGTAAAAATTTGTTTTGATTTTTTTATTGGTGCGCTTCAAACCAAATATGACTACAATTTCATCTAAGTTTTGTTAAATAGCGCATTTTAAATCAAGTTTGAGTAAAATTTCATCTGAATTTTGTTTATTGGTGTACTTCTAATCAAATTTGACTAAAATTTCACATGGGTTTAGTTCATTGGCATTTCCAATCAAATTTGACTAAAATTTCACCTGAGTTTTGTTTATTGGCCTATTTCTAATCAAATCTGACTAAAATTTCATCCGAGTTTGGTTTATTGACGGGTTTCCAGTCAAATTCGACAAAAAATCATCTGCATTTTGTTCATTGGCAAGTTTCCAATCAAATTTGACTAAAATTTCTCATGAGTTCAGTTCATTGGAATGTTTCCAATCAAATTTGAGTCATATTAAAATTTGAGTTTGTTCATTAGCGGGTGTCCAGTCAAATTTGAGTAAAATTTCACTTCGATTTAGTGTATTGACGTGTTTTCAATAAAGTTTGACTAAAATTTCATTTGCGTTTTGTTAATCAACGGATTACCACTCAAATTTGACTAAAATTTCATCTGAATTTCATTAAATGGCGCGTTTTCAATCAAATTTGAGTAAAATATCATTTGGATTTTGTTCATTGGAGCGCTTCCAATCAAATTTGACTAAAATTTCACATGGGTTTAGTTCATTGGCGCGTTTCCAACCAAAATTGACTAAAATTTCACTTGATTTTGTTCATTGGCCCATTTTAAATCAAATTTGATTAAAATTTAACTTGAATTTGGTTCATTTGCTCATTTCCAATCAAATTTGACAAAAATTTTATTTGCGTTTTGTTCATCGGTTGGTTTCCAATCAAATTTGACTAAAATTTCTCATATGTTTAGTCCATTGGTGCATTTCCAATCAAATTTGATTCAAATTTAAATTTTATTTTGTTGATTAGCGGGTTTACAGTCAAATTTGACAAAATTTTCTGTTGAATTTTATCATTGGCTCGTTTCCAATAGAATTTTATTAAAATTTCACATGGGTTTAGTTCTTTGGCGCCTTTACAATCAAATTTGACTAAAATTTCGTCTGAATTTTGTTCGTTGTCGCGCTTCAAATCTAATATGACTACAATTTCATCATAGTTTTGTTAAATGGCGTGTTTTAAATCAAATTTGAATAAAATTTCATGTGAATTTTGTTCATTGGTGCGCTTTCAATCAAATTTGACTAAAATTTCACATGGGTTTAGTTCACTGGCATGTTTCCAATCAAATTTGACTAAAATTTCAACTGAATTTTGTTCATTTAGATGTTTCTAATCAAACTCGACTAAAATTTTAGCTGATTTTGGTTCATTGGCGTGTTTCCAATAAAATTCGACAAAAATTTCATCGGCGTTTTGTTCGTCGGCAGGTTTCCAATCAAATTTGACTTAAATTTCTCATTGGTTGAGTTCGTTGGCACGTTTCCAATCAAATTTGACTCAAATTTAAATTTTATTTTGTTCTTTAGCTGGTTTTCAATCAAATTTGACTAAAATTTCGCTTAGATTTAGTTCATTAGTGTAATTTCAATCAAATTTGACTAAATTTCATCTGCATTTTGTTCATCAGCATGTTTCTAATCAAATTTGACCAAAATTTCTCATGGGTTTAGTTTGGCGTATTTCCAATCAAATTTGACTCAATTTTAAATTTGATTTTGTTCATTACCTGGTTTCCAGTCAAATTTGACTAAAATTCCACTTTGGTTTAGTTCATTGGCATGTTTTCAATCAAATTTGACTAAAATTTCTTCTCCGTTTTGTCATCAGCAGGTTTCCAATGAAAGTTGCCCAAAATTTATCATGGTTTTAGTTAATTGGTCCGTTTCCAATCAAATTTAAATTTGATTTTGTTCATTATTGGGTTTCTAGTCAAATTTGACTACAATTCCGCTTAGGTTTAGTTCATTGGCATGTTTCTATTCAAACTTTACTAAATTTTAAGTTGAGTTCTGTCATTAGCGCATTTACAATAGAATTTTACTAAAATTTTACATGGGTATAGTTCTTCGGCGCGTTTCCAATCAAATTTGACTTAAATTTCGTCTATATTTTGTTTGTTGGCTTGCTTCAAACCAAATATGACTATAATTTCATCTGAGTTTTTATGAATGACACTTTTTAAATTAAATTTGAGTAAATTTTCATCTGGATTTTGTTCATTAGTGCATTTCCAATCAAATTTAACTCAAATTTCACATGGATTTAGTTTATTGGCACGTCTTCAATCAAATTTGACTCAAATTTCACCAAGGTTTTGTTCATTTGTGTGTTTCTAATCAAATTTGACTAAAATTTCACTTGAGTTTGGTTCATCGGTGCTTTTCCAATCAAATTCGACAAAAAATTCACCTACGTTTTGTTCATCGCTGAATTTCCAATCAAATTGACTAAAATTTCTCATGAGTTTAATTCATTGGCACGTTTCCAATCAAATTTGACTCAAATTTATATTTAATTTTGTTTATCAGTGGGTTTCTAGTCAAGTTTGACTAAAATTCTGCTTATGTTTAGTTTATTGGGATGTTTTCAATCAAATTTGACTGAAATTTCATCTACAATTTGTTCATCGACTGGTTTTCAATCAATTTGACTAAAATTTCACCGGGGTTTAGTTCGTTGGTGTGTTTGTAATCAAATTTGAATAAATTTTCAGTTGAGTTTTATCATTGGTCCGTTTCCAATAGAATTTTACTTAAATTTCTTGGGTTCAGTTCTTTGCCTCATTTGCAATCAAATTTGACTAAAGTTTCATCTGAGTTTTGTTAAATAGCGCATTTTAAATCAAATTTGAGTAAAACTTTGTAATACCCCGAGCTTCACGTTATACATTGGCCAATATGATTCATACATTTCACGCCAATTACATTGTCATTTGCATCAATCTCCTAATTGCTTTCTATTACAACGGTGTATTCGATCATCGAGGCTTTAAAATCTTTGCATGGTGATAATATTTGACTCCTTGACCTAAGTGATGAATTTTACATTGAGC
Organism: Olea europaea var. sylvestris; assembly: GCF_002742605.1. Classification (NCBI taxonomy): domain Eukaryota; kingdom Viridiplantae; phylum Streptophyta; class Magnoliopsida; order Lamiales; family Oleaceae; genus Olea; species Olea europaea. The sequence goes on from NW_019245723.1 coordinate 135,698, forward strand.
TATGATAGAAAATTAGGTTAACTAAATGTTGGAAATTGGTTTGGTAAGTAATGGAAAATCGAGAAGGTCGAAAATTAGTATCGACAAAAGTTCAAGCTTTCCATTCGGTTGATCGAGGTCACCTTAAACCCTAGATGGATAATTGACATATTTGAGACATGAGGTATGAAGTGATATGATCACAACGCAATAATATATGTCTCAAATGACGTTATAAATATTGAGGTGCGAATTGTTGATATCGGTTGACAATCGGGTGTCAATCGGGTAAGAAATTAAATGAACAGTTGAGGAATTAGCCCTAAAATATATTTTTGGTTCCTAGGACAAGTGAAATAGATTGAAAAAACGTCAAAATAAGTCAAGAATACTTGATTTGTACCTGTAAAGATAGATATAAAATCAGATTTTTACTACAAGTGACCACCTCATGCTTGGGATATTTATCATTTTAACACTCAATTTCTTCAACCTTAAGGCATCAATATTGTGTCTACTCCCTAAGAACTTAATATAGGATGAATATATATCTTAAAAGTCACAAATAGATCCAAATATAATGGTTGAAAGTCAAGTATTGCTGCAAAGAAGACACATCATGCTTGGACAGCTCATGCTTAAGGATACTTGTCCTTTGTTCACATTTTTCTTCACCCTTAAGCAATACTCACGACTCCAGCCCTTAAGACTACTTATACATCTCTTAAAGAAGACATTTAACCTTCCAATTTTATCCTCAAGTGACCCCAAGAGAAAGAGAGAGCAAAGGAAGCAAAGAGAAATAGAAAAAACAAGAAATTGAAATAGCAGTTTGAGCAGGTTAGTTCAACTCACGGTTTTGAAGTTTTTCCTTAGTTATTTTGGGTGTTTTATAACCTATTCAAACTCTGAATTTTCTTGAAATTATGTGGGAGGTTGTGGATAGTTTTATGATGGCAAAATAGGGGAGATTAATTACAAGAACTTGAGGGAAAACAACTTGGGCAGAGATGCAGGTTGCTGGATTTGAGTGGTTTATACCTTGATTTTGGGATGATACTTAGTGGGTAACTTATTTATATAAATATTAACATTGTTATATGTAAGTATAAAGTGTAGAAATTATTTTTAATGGCCTAGAATTCTATTGGTATCATACTAATACAATAGAAACTGAATAACTGCCAGTTTTTGTGTAGTGAAAAATGGACTGTTTTTGAAGCTCAAAACTCTTCATTTGTCACAACCTTATGACCTGATTATCTTCACATATATGTTATAGGTGGGTGGTAATAATTTGGGAGTCTTCGGATATAGTTAAGGAGGTGAAAAATGATTGGATAATTGGACGGTAATGAAAATCTAAAAACAGGTTCTGTCCAATTGGGTATTTAATGTGATTTCAACATTTATATGTCCATTAATGATCTCTTGGGCCTAGAAGATAGATTTTAAGGAGTATTAGGTTAATGAGAACAATTAGATGACGTTGACGTTCATAATTGGACTCGAGAAATAGAGAGACTTATGAGATTAGTCGGTAACTTGAAATAATGATTTCGTCTAAATTGTTTTGCTGTGAATGAATGTATTTTAGGATTGTGTGTGTTAAGGTTATTAAATGGAGGATTGTCTTTAATATTAGATGGTAAAATAATTGATTTTTTGATGTTGAGTGAAAAAGGAAATTGATATAGACTCCGTAGAAGCTTGCACACACAAAGGCAAAAGGTAAGTAAAAATCCATTTCCAACTACGATGCAAGAACCTAGTATTTGTGATATGGTAATGTTGAAATATTTACATAACTTTTATAAGAGGCTTATAGCACATCATATGATGGTTATGGTCATTGAGTATAAGGTTACGGAACCTATTGACATCGATTTTCATTAAATATGTCATTCATGAGCATTTTCATACGCATGCATGACATGTAATCATTGTTGAAAATCCTGCATACAAAACATGATTTCAAAGTGAGTTTTTTTTATAAATATTTTATTGACCACTACTAGGGCACCGAGGCATGTAAGGCATGCTTGTATAATATGTTTGGCATTGCGAGTGATACTTCCTGGGTGATTGCAAAGGTAGAGAAGGAATGGGCCTTTGGTGATCATGGGAGGGTGGACCACTCAATTATGCCCTTGTGATATTATGATTATTGGCGCTGTCGAGTGGGAGACTTCTTGGGTGATCATTGGGGTAGTTAGGGGATGGGCCTCTAGTGGTCACGAGATGATGGTCTACTTTTCGGTGTCAATTTCATATTGGCCATTCGATTATTGATATTGATATTATGCAGAGCTTTATCCAATGCATAGTAGGTGGGTCAATGGCCCAATTAAATTAAAAATTTCAAATGAAATGATTTCCAGTCGACTTTGGAATATGATGCTTCTTTATCGTTATGTTTAAAGTAAATGGCATAGTGGCATATACCGATATTATTCATAGTCAAGACATCCATGATTTTGCTTACTAAGAATTAACTTATGTAGTTCTTTCATTGTAGGTGATCTTGGAACTACATAGATAGTACGGCTAGCTGTGGAGCTCTTACGGGATTCCAGAGTTCGATGTACATGGATGAGGACCTGTAGGGTTATTTTATGGGCTGCTATTTTGAGCTTATGGCCTATTGTGTTGAATGTTGGGAATCCTATGTTATATATCTATTGACATGGCATGTAGACATGTTTATAATCTCAGAATGTATATGTTTGATTATGGTGATATGATTTTGGTTTAGAGACATAGCTTATGTCGTTTTAGCAGGTGAAAAAATGTGTGAAACTCTATGTCTAGGTTGAGTCAACAATTTTATTCCTATATAGATTAATGGATAGTTATCTATATGAATAGGGGTGTGACAAATTTCATCTGGATTTTGTTCATTGGTGCGCTTCCAATCAAATTTGGCTAAAATTTCACATAGGTCTAGTTCATTGGCACGTTTCCAATCAAATTTGACTAAACTTTCACTTGGATTTTCTTTATCGATGTGTTTCTAATCAAATTTGGCTAAAGTTTCACCTGAATTTGGTTCATTGGCGCGTTTCCAATCAAATTCATCAACAATTTCATCTGATTTTTGTTCATCGGCGGGTTTCCAATCAAATTTGACTAAAGTTTCTCATGGGTTTAGTTCATTAGTGCGTTCCCAATCAAATTTGACTCAAATTTAAATTTGATTTTGTTCATTAGGGGATTTCCAGTCAAATTTGACTGAAAATCCACTTAGGTTTAATTCATTGGCGAGTATTCAATCAAATTTGACTAAAATTTTATCTACGTTTTGTTCATCGGCAGACTTCCAATCAAATTTGACTAAAATATTACTAGGTTTTAGTTCATTGGCGTGTTTCTAATCAAATATGACTAAATTTTGAGTTGATTTTTATCATTGGTGCGTTTCTAATAGAATTTTACTAAAATTTCATATGGGTTTGGTTCTTTGGCGCGTTTCCAATCAAATTTGACTAAAATTTCATTTGGATTTTGTTCATTGGCACGCTTCAAATCATATATGATCACAATTTCATTTATGTTTTGTTAAATGGCGCATTTTCAATCAAATTTGAGTAAAATTTCATTTGAATTTTGTATATTGGTACCCTTCCAATCAATTTTGACTAAAATTTCATATGATTTTTGTTCATTGGCGTTTCCAACCAAATTTGACTAAAATTTCATTTGAATTTTGTTCGTCAGCGTGTTTCTAACCTAATTTGACTGAAATTTAACCTAGTTTGGTTCATTGGCGCATTTCCAATTAAATTTGATAAAAATTTCATCTACGTTTTGTTCATTGACGGGTTTTCAAACAAATTTGACTAGAATTTCTCTTCAGTTTAGTTCATTGGCGCATTTCCAATCAAATTTGACTCAAATTTAAATTTGATTTTGTTCATTAGAGGGTTTCCAGTCAAATTTGACTAAAATTTCATTTAGATTTAGTTCATTGGCACGATTTCAATCAAATTTGACTAAAATTTCATCTGTGTTTTGTTCAACAGCGGTTTCCAATCAAATTTGACTAAATTTTCAGTTGAGTTTTATTCATGCCGCGTTTCAAATATAATTTTATTAAAATTTCACATTAGTTTTGTTCATTGACGCATTTTCAATCAAATTTGACTAAAATTTCGTCAGGATTTTGTTCGTTGGCACGCTCCAAACCAAATATGTTGTCATTTTCATCTGACTTTTGTAAAAATGGCGTGTTTTAAATCAAATTTGACTAAAATTTCATCTGGATTTTGTTCATTGACATGCTTCAAATCAAAGACGACCACAATTTCGTCTGAGTTTTGTTGAAAGGCCCATTTTTATTCAAATTTGAGTAAAATTTAATCTAAATTTTGTTCATTGGTGCGCTTCTAATCAAATTTGGCAAAATTTAATCTAAATTTTGTTCATTGGTGCGCTTCTAATCAAATTTGGCTAAAATTTCTCATGGATTTAGTTCATTGGAGTGTTTCTAATCAAATAAGACTAAAATTTCACCTGGGTTTCGTTCATTGGCGCGTTTCCAATCAAATTTGACAAAAGTTCTATCCGCGTTTTGTTCATTGCCGGGTTTCCAATAAAAATTATCTAAAATTTCTCATAGGTTTAGTTTGCTGGTGCATTTTCAATCAAATTTGACTCAAATTTAAATTTGATTTTGTTCATTAGCAGGTCTCCAGTCAAATTCGACTAAAATTTCGCTTAAGTTTAGTTCACTGGCACGTTTTCAATCAAATTTGACTAAAATTTCTTCTGCACTTTTTTCATCGGTTGGTTTCCAATCATATTTAGCTAAAATTTCACCTAAGTTTAGTTCGTTAGCATGTTTGTATTCAAATTTGACTAAATTTTGAGTTGAGTTTTATCATTGGCACGTTTCAAATAAAATTTTGCAAAAATTTCACATGGGCTTAGATCTTTGGCGCGTTTCCAATCAAATTTCAATAAAATTTCCCTTGGATCTTGTACATTGGCACGCTTCAAATCAAAGATGACTACAATTTCATCTGAGTTTTGTAGAACAGCGCATTTTCAATCAAATTTGAGTAAAATTTCATCTGAGTTTTGTTCATTGGTGTGCTTCCAATCAAATTTGACTAAAATTTCATATGGGTTTAGTTAATTGGCGTTTTTCCAATCAAATTTGCCTAAAATTTCACCTGGATTTTGTTCATTGGAGTGTTTCTAATCAAATTTGGCTAAAATTTCACCTGAGTTTCGTTCATTGGCGCGCTTCCAATCAAATTTGACAAAAGTTTCATCCGCGTTCTGTTCATCGCAGGGTTTCCAATCAGATTTGACTAAAATTTCTCATGGGTTTAGTTTATTGGCGCGTTTCAAATCAAATCTGACTCAAATTTAAATTTGATTTTGTTCATTAGCGGGTTTCCAGTCAAATTTGTCTAAAAGTCCGCTTCGATTTAGTCAATCAGCGCGTTTTCAATCAAATTTGACTAAAATCTCATCTGTATTTTGTTTATCGGTTAGTTTCCAATGAAATTTGAGTAAAATTTTACCTGAGTTTAGTTAATTGGCGTGTTTAAAATTAAATTTGACTAAATTTTTAGTTGAGTTTTATTATTGGCACGTTTCCAATAAAATTTCACATGGGCATAGTTCTTTGGCACATTTCCAATCAAATTTAAATAAAATTTCGTTCGAATTTTGTTCATTGGCACGCTATAAATCAAACGTGATGAGAATTTCATCTGAGTTTTGTTGAATGGTGCATTTTCAATCAAATTTGGGTAAATTTCCTCTGGATTTTGTTGAATGGTGCGTTTTCAATCAAATTTGACTAAAATTCACATGGGCTTAGTTCAATGGCATGTTTCCAACCATATTTGACTAAAATTTCACTTGGTTTTGTTCATTAGCCTGTTTTCAATCAAATCTGACGAAAATTTCACATGGGTGTAGTTCTTTGGCATGTTTTCGATCAAATTTGACTAAAATTTCACCTGGTTTTGTTCGTTGGCCTGTTTCTAATCAAATTTGATTAAAATTTCACCTGAATTTGATTCATTAGTACGTTTCCAATCAAATTTGAAAAAAAATTCCATCTATGTTTTGTTCATCAACGGGTATCCAATCAAATTTGACTAAAATTTCTCAAGGTTTCAGTTCATTGGCGTGTTTCCAATCAAATTTGACTCAACCTTAAATTTGATTTTGTTCATTAGCGAGTTTTCAGACAAATTTGACTAAAATTTTGTTTGGTTTTTGCTCATTGTCATGCTTCAAATCAAATTTGGCCCCAATTTTATCCAAGTTTTGTTAAATGGCACATTTTCAATCAAATTTGTGTAAAAATTCATCTCGATTTTGTTCATTCCTACACTTCTAAATAAATTTGACTAAAATTTTATATGGGTTAAATTCAGTGGCTCGATTTCAATCAAATTTGACTAAAATTTCACCTGAGTTTCGTTCATTGGTGCGTTTCCAATCAAATTTGACAAAAATGGCATTCGCATTTTGTTCATCGACGCGTTTCCAATCAAATTTAACGAAAATTTCTCATGGTTTCAGTTCATTGGCACGTTTCCAATCAAATTTGACACAAATTTAAATTTGATTTTGTGCATTAGCGAGTCTCCAATCAAATTTGACTAAAATTTCGCTTAGATTTGGTTCATTGGCATGTTTCCAACCAAATTGGACTAAAATTTCACTTGGATTTTGTTCATCAGCGTATTTGTAATCAAATTTGACTAAAATTTCACCTGAGTTTGATTTATTGGCATGTTTCCAATCAAATTTGACAAAAATTTCACCTGCATTTTGTTCTTCGACGGGTTTCCAACCAAATTTGACTAAAATTTCTCATGGGTTCAGTTAATTTGCACATTTCCAATCAAATTTGACTTAAATTTAAATTTGGTTTTGTTCATTAGCGGGTTTCCAGTCAAATTTGACTAAAATTTCGCTTAGGTTTCGTTCATTGGCGTGTTTTCAATCAAATTTGTCTAAAATTTCATCTACGTTTGTTCACCGACGGCTTACCACTCAAATTTGACTGAAATTTCACCTGGGTTTAGTTCATTGGCGTGTTTGTAATGAAATTTGACTATATTTTCGGTTGAGTTTTATCATTGGCGCGTTTCCTATGAAATTTTACTAAAATTTCACATAGGTTCAGTTCTTCGGCGCATTTCCAATCAAATTTGACTAAAATATCCTCTAGATTTTGTTCATTAGCGCACTTCAAATTAAATATGACTACAATTTCATCTGAGTTTGTTAAACGGCACGATTTCAATCAAATTTGAGTAAAATTTCATCTAGATTTTCTTCATTGGTGCGCTTCCAATAAAATTTGACTAAAATTTCACTTGAATTTTGTTCATTGGTGTGTTTTTAATCAAATTTAACTAAAATTTCTCCTGAATTTGGTATATTCGCGCGTTTCCAATAGAATTTGACTAAAATTTCATCCGTATTTTGTTCATCGACGGGTTCCCAACTAAGTTTGACCAAAATTTATCACGAATCTAGTTCATTGGCGCGTTTCTAATAAAATTTGACTCAAATTTAAATTTTATTTTGTTCATTAGCGGGTCTCGAGTCATATTTTGCTAAAATTCCGCTTAGGTTTAGTTCATTGGTGCGTTTTCAATCAAATTTAACTAAAATTTCATCTAGATTTAGTTCATTGATGTGTTTGTAATCAAATTTTACTAAATTTTCAGTTGAGTTTTATCATTGGCACGTTCCTAATACCATTTTACTAAAATTTCACAAGGGTTTAGTTCATGGGCGCATTTCCATTCAAATTTGACTAAAATTTTGTCTATATTTTGTTCATTAGCGTGCTTCAAGTCAAATATGACCTCAATTTCATCTGAGTTTTGTTAAATGGTGTGTTTTCAATCAAATTTGAGTAAAATTTAATCTGGAATTGCTTCATTGGTGCACTTCCAATCAAATTTGACTGAAATTTCATATGGATTTAGTTCATTGGCGTGTTTCCAAAAAAAATTTTACAAAAATTTCTCCTGGGTTTCATTCATTGGTGTGTTTCTAAGCAAATTTGACTAAAATTTCACATGAGTTTGGTTTATTGGCACATTTTCAATCAAATTTGACCAAAATTTCATCTGCGTTTTGTTCATCGGTAGATTTCCAATAAAATTCCAATTGGATTTAGTTCATTGATGTGTTTGTAATCAAATTTGACCAAATTTTCGGTTGTGTTTTATCATTTGTGCGTTTCCAATAGAATTTTACTAAAATTTCACATGGATTTAGTGTTTTGGCACATTTTCAATCAAATTTCTCTAAAATTTTGCCTTGATTTTGTTCATTGGCACGCTTCAAATCAAATATGACTACAATTTTAACTGAGTTTTGTTAAATAATGCGTTTTCAACCAAATTTATGTAAAATTTGATCTAAATTTTGTTCATTGGTGCGTTTCCAATAAAATCTGACTAAAATTTCACGTGGGTTTGTTCATTGGCGTGTTTCAATCAAATTGGACTAAAATTTCACCTGAGTTTTTTTATTGGCATGTTTCTAATCAAATTTGACTAAAATTTCACCTGAGTTTGATTTATTCGCCCATTTCTAGTCAAATTTGACAAAAATTTAATCCGCATTTTGTTCACAGGCAGATTTCCAATCAAATTTAACCAAAATTTCTTTTGGGTTTAGTTCATTGGCGTGTTTCCAATCAAATTTGACTCACATTTAAATTTGATTTTGTTCATTAGCGGGTCTCCGGTCAATTTTGACTTAAATTTTGCTTACGTTTAGTTCATCGGCGCGTTTCCAATCAAATTAGACTAAAATTTTGTCTGGATTTTATTCATTGGCGCTTTCAAATAAAATATGACCACAATTTCATCTAAGTTTTGTTAAATGGGGCATTTTCAGTCAAATTTGAGTAAAATTTCGTCTAGATTTTGTTCATTGGTGCGATTCCAATCAAATTTGATTAAAATTTTACATGGCTTTAGTTCATTGCTGCATTTACAACCAAATTTGACTAAAATTTCACGAACGCTTCCTGAGGCTCAAGACTCAACTTTACTTCGTCTTCGCCCTCCTACCTTTCTAGTAGTGGACTCAGCTCATTTGTTCATCAGCATGTTTCTAACCAAATTTGACTAATATTTCACCTGAGTTTGGTTTGTTGGCGCATTTCCAATCAAATTCGACAAAAATTTCATCTACGTTTTGTTCATCGACGGGTTTTCAATCAAATTTAACTAAAATATCTCATGGGATCAATTCATTGGCGCATTTACAATCAAATTTGACTCAAATTTAAATTTGATTTTGTTCATTAGCGCGTTTCCAGTTAAATTTGAGGAAAAGTTCGCTTAGGCTTAATTCGTTGGCGAGTTTTCAATCAAATATGACAAAAATCTCACTTGTGCTTTGTTCATCGGTGCATTTCCAATCAAAATTGATTAAAATTTCACCTGGGTTTAGTTATTGACGCATTTCAAACCAAGTATGACTACAATTTCATCTGAGTTTTGATAAATGGGGTGTTATAAATTAAATTTGACTAAAATTTCTTCTGAATTTTGTTCATTGGTGCGCTTCCAATCAGGTTTGACCAAAATTTCACATGGGTTTAGTTCGTTGGGATGTTTCCAATGAAATTTGACTAAATTTTCACTTAAATTTATTTATTCACACGTTTTCAATCAAATTTGACAAAAATTTCAACTTCATTTTGTTTATCGGCGGGTTTCCAATCAAATTTGATCAAAATTTCTCATGAGTTTAGTTCATTGGCACGTTCTCAATCAAATTTGACTCAAATTTAAAATTGATTTTGTTCATTAGCAGGTCGCCAGTCAAATTTGACTAAAATTTCGCTTAGGTTTAGTTCATTGGCACGTTTTCAATCAAATTTGACTAAAATTTCATCTGCGTTTTGTTCATTGACGGGTTTCCAATCATAATTGAACAAAATTTCATTTAGTTTTAGCTCATTGACGTGTTTGTAATAAAATTTGACAAAATTTTTGGTTGGGTTTTATCATTTGCGCGTTTCCAATAGAAATTTACAAAAATTTCACATGTGTTTAGTTTTTTGGCACGTTTCCAATCAAATTTGTCTAAAATTTCACCTGAATTTTGTTCATTGGCATGCTTCAAATCAAATATGACTACAATTTCATCTGTGTTTTTTTAAATGGGGCGTTTTCAATTAAATTTGACTAAAATTTCATCTGAATTTTGTTCATTGGTGCACTTCCAATAAAATTTAACTAAAATTTCGCATGGGTTTAGTTCATTAGCATGTTTCAAATCAAATTTTACTAAAATTTCCCTTGAGTTTTGTTTATTGACGTGTTTCAAATCAAATTTTACTAAAATTTCACCTGAGTTTGGTTTATTCGAGCGTTTCCAGTCAAATTTGACAAAATTTTCATCCTCGTTTTGTTCATCGGTGGATTTCTAATCAAATTTGACAAAGATTTCTCATAGATTTAGTTCATTGGTGTGTGTCCAATCAAATTTGACTCAAATTTAAATTTTATTTTATTCATTAGCGGGTCTCCAGTCAAATTTGACTAAAATTTCACTTAGGTTTTAGTTCGTTAGCGCGTTTTGAATCAAATTTGTCCGAAATTTCACCTGGGTTTAGTTCATTGATGTGTTTGTAATCAAATTTGACTAAATTTTCGATTGTGTTTTATCATTGGCGCATTGCCAATAGAATTTTACTAAAATTTCATATGGGTTTAGTTCTTTGGCACATTTCCAATCAAATTTGACTAAAATGTTGTTTGGATTTTATTCATTGTCGTGCTTCAAACCAAATGTGACTACAATTTCATCTTAGTTTTGTTAAATGGCACGATTTCAATCAAATTTGAGTAAAATTTTATTTGAATTTTGTTCATTAGTGCGCTTCTAATAAAATTTGACTAAAATTTCACGTGGATTTAGTTCATTGGTGTGTTTCTAATCAAATTTGACTAAAATTTCGTTTGGATTTTCTTCATTGGCGTGCTTCAAGTCAAATATGACCACAATTTCATCTGAGTTTTGTTAAATGAGGGCATTTTCAATCAAATTTGAGTAAAAATTTTTCTGGATTTTGTTCATTAGTGCGCTTCCAATCAAATTTGACTAAAATTTGGCATGGCTTTAGTTCATTGCTACGTTTACAACAAAATTTGACTAAACTTCTAGGAACGCTTCCTGAGGCTCAAGACTCAACTTTATTTGTCCTTGCCCTCCTGCCTTTCGAGTAGTGGATTCCGTTTATTTGTTCATTGGCTTGTTTATAACCAAATTTGACTAATATTTCACCCGAGTTTGGTTTATTTGGCGCATTTCCAATCAAATTCGATAAAAATTCATTTGCATTTTGTTCATCGACCGGTTTCCAATCAAATTTAACTAAAATTTCTCATGGGATCAATTCATTCGCGCATTTACAATCAAATTTGACTCAAATTTAAATTTGATTTTGTTCATTAGCGAGTTTCCAGTTAAATTTGACAAAAATTTTGCTTAAGTTTAGTTCATTAGCACGTTTTCAATCAAATATGACTAAAATTTCATTTACGTTTTGTTCATTGGTGAAGTTTCCAATCAAATTAAACTAAAATTTCACCTGAGTTTAGTTCATTGGCGTGTTTATAATCAAATTTGACTAAATTTTCAGTTGAGTTTTATCATTGGCGCATGTCAAATAGAATTTTACTAAAATTTCACATGTGTTTAGTTCTTTGACGCGTGTCCAATCAAATTTGACTAAAATTTCACCTGTGTTTAGTTATTGGCGCGCTTCAAATCAAGTGTGACTACAATTTCATCTAAGTTTTGTTAAATGGCGCATTATAAATTAAATTTGACTAAAATTTCTTCTGAATTTTGTTCATTGGTGCGCTTCCAATCAGATTTGATCAAAATTTCACATGGGTTTAGTTCATTGGTGCGTTTCAAATCGAATTTAACTAAAATTTCACCTGAATTTGGTTTATTCGTACGTTCCCAATTAGATTTGACAAAAATTTGGTTCATCCGCATTTTGTTCATCGACGGGTTTTCAATCAAATTTGACCAAAATTTCTCATGGATTTAGGTCATTGGCACGTTCTCAATCAAATTTGACTTAAATTTAAATTTGATTTTGTTCATTAGCTGGTCTCCAGTCAAATTAGACTAAAATTTCACTTCGGTTTAGTTCATTGGAGCGTTTTCAATCAAATTTGACTAAAATTTCATCTGCTTTTTGTTCATTTGCGGGTTTCCAATCATAATTGAATAAAATTTCATCTGGGTTTAGTTCATTGACATTTTTGTAATCAAATTTTACCAAATTTTTGGTTGAGTTTTATTATTTGCGCATTTTAATCGAATTTTACTAAAATTTCACATGGGTTTAGTTCTTTGGTGTGTTTCCAATCAAAATTGTCTAAAATTACGCCAGGTTTTTGTTCATTGGCACGCTTCAAATCAAATATGACTTCAATTTCATCTGAGCTTTGTTAAATGGCACGTTTTCAATCAAATTTGATTAAAATTTCATCTGAATTTTGTTCATTGGTGCACTTCCAATAAAATTAGACTAAAATTTGGCATGGGTTTAGTTCATTGGCGCGTTTTCAATCAAATTTTACTAAAATATCACCTTGGCTTTAGTCATTGGCATGTTTCAAATCAAATTTTACTGAAATTTCACCTGAGTTTGATTTATTTGCGCATTTCCAATCAAATTTGATAAAAATTTCATCCCCGTTTTGTTCACTGATGGGTTTCCAATCAAGTTTGACCATGATTTCTCATAGATTTAGTTCATTGGCGCGTGTCCAATCAAATTTAACTCAAATTTAAATTTGATTTTGTTCATTAGCGGGTCTTCAGTCAAATTTGACTAAAAATTCTGCTTAGGTTTAGTTTGTTAGCACGTTTTCAATCAAATTTGTCTAAAATTTCACCTGAATTTAGATCGTTGACGTGTTTGTAATCAAATTTGACTAAATTTCCAATTAAGTTTTATCATTGGTGCATTACCAAAAGAATTTTACTAAATTTTCACATAGGTTTAGTTCTTTGGCGCGTTTCCAATCAAATTTGACTAAAATTTCGCCTGGATTTTATTCATTGTCGTGCTTCAAACCAAATATGACTACAATTTCATCTGAATTTTGTTAAATGGCGCATTTTGCATCAAATTGGACTAAAACTTCATCAAGATTTTGTTCATTGGTGTATTTTCAATCAGATTTGACTAACTTTCACATGGGTTTAGTTTATTGGCGCGTTTCCAATCAAATTTGACTAAAATTTCACCTGAATTTTGTTCCTTAGAATGTTTCTAATCAAATTTGACTAAAATTTCACTTGAGTTTGGTTCATTCGCGCATTTCCAATCAAATTTGACAAAAAAATTATCAATGTTCTGATCATCGAAGGGTTTCCAATCAAATTTGACAAAGATTTTTCATAGATTTCGTTCATTGGCGTGAGCCCAATCAAATTTGACTCAAATTTAAATTTAATTTTGTTCATTAGCAGGTTTCTAGTCAAATTTGACTAAAATTCCGCTTAGGTTTAGTTCATTAGCGTATTTTCAATCAAATTTGTAAGAAATTTCACCTGAGTTTAGTTCATTAACGTGTTTGTAATCAAATTTGACTAAATTTTCAATTGGGTTTTATCATTGGCACGTTACCAATAGAATTTTACTAAAATTTCACATGGGTTTAGTTCTTTGGCACATTTCCAATCAAATTTGACTAAAATTTCGTCTGGATTTTATTCATTGTCGCGCCTCAAACCAAATAGACTATAATTTCATCTTTGTTTTGTTAGATCCTACGTTTTAAATCAAATTTTACTAAAATTTCATCTGAATTTTGTTCATTGGTGCGTTTCCAATCACATTTGACTAAAATTTCACATGAGTTTAGTTCATTGGCGCGTTTCCAATCAAATTTGAGTAAAATTTCACCTATGTTTTGTTTATTAGCATGTTTCTAATCAAATTTGACTAAAATTTCACCTGAGTTTGCTTCATTCATGCGTTTCCAATCAAATTTGACAAATTCATCCACGTTTTGTTCATCGATGGGTTTCCTATCAAATTTGACTAAAATCTCTCATGGTTTAGTTAGTTGGCGCATTTCCAATCAAATTTGACTATAATTTAAATTTGATTTTGTTCATTGGTGGGTCTCCAGTCAACTTTGACTAAACTTCCGCTTAGGTTTAGTTCATTGGCGCGTTTTCAATAAAATTTGGCTAAAATTTCATCTAGTTGTCATTCATCAGTGGCTTTCCAATCAAATTTGACTAAAATTTCATATGTGTTTAGTTCACCGACGTGTTTGTAAAAAAATTTGGCTAAATTTTCAGTTGAGTTTTATTATTTATGCGTTTCCAATAGAATTTTACTAAAATTTCACATGGGTTTAGTTCTTTGGCACGTTTCTAATCAAATTTGTCTAAGATTTCGTCTGGATTTTGTTCATTGGCGCACTTCAAATCAAATATGGCTTCAACTTCGTCTGAGTTTTGTTAAACGAGGCGTTTACAATCAAATTTGACTAAAATTTGATTTGAATTTTGTTCATTGGTGCGCTTCCAATCAAATTTGACCAAAATTTCATATGGGTTTAGCTCATTAGCGCGTTTTCGACCAAATTTGACTAAAATTTCACCTGGGATTTGATCCTCGGTTTGTTTCTAACCAAATTTGACAAAAATTTCATCCGCGTTTTACTCATCGACGAGTTTCCAATTAAATTTGACCAAAATTTCTCATGGGTTTAGTTAATTGGCACGTTTCCAATCAAAAATTTGAATCAAATTTTAATTTGATTTCGTTCATTAGCGGGTCTCCAATCAAATTTGACTAAAATCCCACTTATGTTTAGTTCATGTGCACGTTTTCAATCAAATTTTATTAAAATTTCATCTACGTTTTGTTCATGTGTAGAGTGCCACTCAAATTTAACTAAAATTTCACTTGGGTTTAGTCTATTGACGTGTTTATATTCAAATTTGACTAAATTTTATGTTGAGTTCTATCATTGGCGTGTTTCCAATAGAATTTTACTAAAATTTCAAATGGATTTAGTTCTTTAGCACGTTTTCAATCAAATTTAACTAAAATTTCGTCTTGATTTTGTTCATTGGCGTGCTTCCAATCAAATATTACTAAAATTTCATATGACTCTTGTTGAATGGCGTATTTTCAATTAAATTTGAGTAAATTTTCATCTGGATTTTATTCATTGGTGCGCATCCAATCAAATTTGAATAAAATTTCACATGAGTTTAGTTCATTGGCGCATTTCCAATCAAATTTGACTAAAATTCACACGGATTTTGTTCATTGACGTCTTTCTAATCAAATTTAACTAAAATTTCACCTGAGTTTGGTTCAATGGCGCGTTTCCAATCAAATTTGACAAAAATTTCATCCCCATTTTTTTCATCGACAGGTTTCCAATCAAATTAGACTAAAATTTCTCGTGAGTTTAATTCATTGGTGAGTTTCCAATCAAATTCGATAAAAATTTAAATTTGATTATGTTCATTAGCGGGTCTCCAGTAAAATTTCACTAAAATATCGCTTAGGTTTAGTTCATTAGCACGTTTTCAATCAAATTTGACTAAAAGTTCATCTGCGTTTTATTCATTAGGGGGTTTATAAACAAATTTGACAAAAATTTCACCTGGCCTTAGTTCATTTGACGTGTTTGTAATCAAATTTGACTAAATTTTCAGCTGAGTTTTATCGTTGGCGTGTTTCCAATAAAATTTTACTAAAATTTCACATGGGTTTAGTTGTTTAGCACATTTCCAATCAAATTTTCCTATAATTTTGACTAGACTTTGTTCATTGGCATGCTTCAAATCAAATATGACTGCAATTTCAACTGAGTTTTGTCAATTGGTGCATTTTCAATCAAATTTAAGCAAAATTTGATCTGAATTTTGTTCATTGGTACGTATCCAATAAAATTTGACTAAAATTTCACGTGGGTTTAATTTATTGGCGCGTTTCTAATCAAATTTGACTAAAATTTCACCTGAGTCTTGTTCATTGGCGTATTTATAATCAAATTTTACTAAAATTTCACATGAGTCTCGTTTATTTGTGCACTTCCAATCAAATTTGACAAAAAATTCCATTCACGTTTTGTTCACCGATGGATTTCCACTCAAATTTGACTAAAATTTTTCATGGGTTTAGTTCGTGGGCGCGTTTCCAATCAAATTTGATTTTGTTTATTAGTGGGTCTCTAGTCAAATTTGACTAAAATTTCACATGGCTTTAGTTTATTGGCGCGTTTTCAATCAAATTTGACTAAAATTTCACCTAGATTTTGTTCATTGAACATGTTTGTAATCAAATTTGGCTAAAATTTTAGTTGATTTTTATCATTATCATGTTTTCGATGGAATTTTACTAAAATTTCACATGGGTTTAGTTCTTTGGCACATTTCCAATCAAATTAGACTAAAATTTCGCCTAGATTTTGTTCATTGGCGTGCTTCCAACTAAATATGACTACAATTTCATCTGAATTTTGTTAAATGGCACGTTTTAAATTAAATTTGACTAAAATTTCATCTGAGTTTTTTCATTGGTGCGTTTCCAATAAGATTTAACTAAAATTTCACATGGGTTTAGTTCATTGGCACGTTTCCAATCAAATTTGACTAAAATTTCACATGTGTTTTGTTCATTGGCATGTTACTAATCACTTTTGACTAAAATTTTACCTGAGTTTGGTTCATTCGCACATTTCCAATCAAATTTGACCAAAATTTCATCCATGTTTTGTTCATCGATGGGTTTCTAATCAGATTTGGCCTAAATTTCTCATGGGTTTAGTTCATTGGGGTATTTCCAATCAAATTTAACTCAAATTTAAATTTGATTTTGTTCATTAGCGGGTCTCTATTCAAATTTGAGCAAGATTCTGTTTAGGTTTAGTTCATTGGCGTGTTTTAAATAAAATTTGTCTAAAATTTCATCTACATTTTATTCATCGGCGGGGTATCACTCAAATTTGATCAAAATTTCACCTGGGTTTAGTTCGTTGGCATGTTTGTAATCAAATTTGACTAAATTTTAAGTTGAGTTTTATCATTGGCCTGTTTCCAATAGAATTTTACAAAAATTTCACATTGATTTAGTTCTTCGGCACGTTTGTAATCAAATATGACTAAAATTTCATCTGAGATTTGTTGAATGACATGTTTTCAATCAAATTTTGAGTAAAATTTCATCTGAATTTTGTTCATTGGTGTGCTTTTAATCAAATTTGTCAAAAATTTCACATGGGTTCAGTTCATTGGCGTGTTTTCAATCAAATTTGATTGAAAATTCCCTTGGATTTTCTTCATTGACATGTTTCTAATCAAATTTGACTAATATTTTATATGGGTTGGTTCATTGGAGCATTTTCAATCAAATTTGACAAAAATTTTATCCGCATTTTTTTCATCAGCGGGTTTCCAATTAAATTACACTAAAATTTCTTATGGGTTTAATTCATTGGGGCTTTTCCAATCAAATTTAACTTAAATTTAAATTTAATTTTGTTCATTAGCGGATCTCTAGTCAAATTTGACTAAAATTCCGCTTAGATTTAGTTCATTTGCGTGTTTCCAATCAAATTTGATTAAAATTTCATTTCCGTTTTGTTTGTTAGGGGGTTTCTAATCAAATTTGACCAAAATTTCACCTGAACTTAGTTCGTTGACATGTTTGTAATCCAATTTGATTAAATTTTCAGTCGAGTTCAATCATTGGTGCATTTTCAATAAAATTTTACTAAATTTCACATGGGTTTAGTTCTTTGGCACGTTTCCAATCAAATTTTACTAAAATTTCGCCTGAATTTTGTTCTTTGGCGCGTTTCAAATCAAATATGACCACAATTTTATATGAGTTTTGTTAAATGACGCATTTTCAATCAAATTTGGGTAAATTTCATCTGAATTTTGCTCGTTGTGCGCTTCCAATCAAATTTGACTAAAATTTCACATGGGTTTAGGTCATTGGCACGTTTCTAATCAAATTTGACTCAAATTTAAATTTGATTTCGTTTGTGAGTTTCCAGTCAAATTTGACTAAAATTCCGCTTAGGTTTAGTTCACTGGCTCGTTTTCAATCAAATTTGACTAAAATTTCGTCTGCATTTGGTTCATCGACAGGTTTCCAATCAAATTTAACTAAAATTTCACCCAGGTTTAGTTCTTTAGCATGTTTGTAATCCAATTTGACTAAATTTCGGTTGAGTTTTATCATTGGTGCGTTTCCAATAGAATTTAACAAAAAAATCACATGGGCTTAGTTGTTTGTTGCGTTTTCAATCAAGTTTGACTAAAATTTCGTCTGAATTTTGTTCATTTGCACGCTTCAAATCAAATATGACCACAATTTTATTTGAGTTTTGTTAAATGGCGTATTTTCAATCAAATCTGAGTCAAATTTCATCTGAATTTTGTTCATTGGTACGCTTCCAATCAAATCTAATTGAAATTTCACATGGGTTTAGTTCATTGGCGCGGTTCCGACCAATTTTGATTAAAATTTCACCTACTTTTGTTCATTGGCCTGTTTCTAATCAATATTGATTAAAATTTCAACTAAGTTTGGTTCATTGGAAAGTTTCCAATAAATTTTAACAAAAAATTAATCTGCATTTTGTTTATCGGCGGGTTTCCAATCAAATTTGACTAAAATTTTTCATGGGTTCAGTTCATTAGCGCATTTCCAATCAAATTTGACTCAAATTTAAATTTGATTTTGTTCATTAGCGATTTCCAGTCGAATTTGACTAAAATTCCGCTTAGGTTAAGTTCATTGACGCGTTTTTAATCAAATTTGACTAAAATTTCATCTACGTTTTGTTCATTGGTGGGTTTCCAATCAAATTTGACTGAAATTTCACCTAGATTTAGTTCATTGGCCTGTTTTTAATCAAATTTGACTAAATTTTCAGTTGAGTTTTATCATTGTCGCATTTCCAATAGAATTTTACTAAAATTTAACATAGGTTTAGTTCTTTGGCTCGTTTACAATCAAATTTGACTAAAATTTTATCTGCATTTTATTCATTGGTGCACTTCAAATCAAATATGACTACAATTTCACCTGAGTTTTGTTAAATGGTGCATTTTCAATTGAATTAGAGTAAAATTTCAATTGAATTTTGTTAATTGGTGCGTTTCTAATCAAATTTGACTAAAATTTCACTTAGGTTTAGTTCATTGGCACGATTCTGACAAAATTTGACTAAAATTTCGCCTGCTTTCTTCATTGGCCTATTTCTAATCAAATTTGATTAAAATTTTGCCTGAATTTGCTTCGTTGGCGCGTTTCCAATCAAATTTGACAAAAATTTTATCTACGTTTTATTCATTGGTGAGTTTCCAATCAAATTTATCTAAAATTTCGCTTAGATTTAGTTCATTGGCATTTCTAATCAAATTTGACTGTATTTTGAGTTGAGTTTTGTTATTGGCGCGTTTCCAATAGAATTTTCCTAAAATTTCACATAGGTTTAGTTCTTTGGCGCGTTTCCAATCAAAATTGACTAAAAGTTCGTCTGAATTTTGTTCGTTGGTGTGCGTCAAACCAAGTATGACTACAATTTCATCTGAGTTTTGTTAAATAGCACATTTTCAATCGAATTTGAGAAAAATTTCATTTGAATTTTATTCATTAGTGCTCTTCCAGTTAATTTTACTAAAATTTCACATAAGTTTTGTTCATTGGCACATTTCTAATCAAATTTGACTAAAAATCTACCCGTGTTTGGTTCATTGATGCATTTCATATCAAATTTGACAGAAATTGGTTTCACGTTTTGTTCATTGCAGGTTTCCAATCAAATTGGACTAAAATTTCTCATAGGTTTAGTTTATTGGTGTGTTTCCAATCAAATTTGACTCAAATTTAAATTTGATTTTGTTCATTAGTGGGTCTCCATTAGATTTGACTAAAATTCCGCTCAAGTTTATTTCATTGGCACGTTTTCAATCAAATTTAGCTAAAATTTCATCTGCTTTTTGTTCATCGGTGGGTTTCTAATCAAATTTGACTAAAATTTCCCCCGGGTTTAGTTCATTGGCGTGTTTGTAATCATATTTGCCTAGATTTTGGGTTGAGTTTTATCATTGGTGTGTTTCCACTAGAATTTTACTAGAATTTCACATGGGTTTAGTTCTTTGGCATGTTTCTAATCAAACTTGACTAAAATTTCATCTGGATTTTGTCCATTGGCACTCTTCAAATCAAATATGACTATTTCTATTCAAATTTGATCAAAATTTAACTCGAGTTTGGTTCATTGGCGCGTTTCCAATCAAATTTGATAAAAAAAATTATCTGCATTTTGTACATCGGTGGGTTTTCAATCAAATTTGACTAAATTTTTTCACGTGTTCTGTTTATTGACGCGTTTTCAACCTAATTTGACTAAAATTTTATCTGTGTTTTGTTCACCATTGAGTTTTCAATCAAATTTGACTAAAATTTCACCTATGTTTAGTTCGTTGTCGTTTTTGTAATCAAATTTGACTAAATTATCAGTTGAGTTTTATCATTGGCGCATTTTCAATAGAATTTTACTAAAATTTCACATGGGTTTAGTTCATTGGCGCGATTCCAATCAAAATTGACTAAAATTTCGTCTGGCTTTTGTTCATTGGAGCGCTTCAAATCAAATATGACTACAATTTTATCTTAGTTTTGTTAAATGGCGCATTTTCAATCAAATTTGAGAAAAATTTCATTTGGATTTTGTTCATTTGAGCGCTTCCAATCAAATTTTACATGGATTTTGTTCATCGGAGCATTTTCGACCCAATTTTACTAAAATTTCTCTTAGTTTTTTTTATCGGCCTGTTTCTAATCAAATTTGATTAAAATTTCACCTGGTTTGGTTCATTGGTGCGCTTCCAATCAAATTTGATAAAAATTTTATCTGTGTTTTGTTCATCGGCAGGTTTCCAATCAAATTTGACTAAAATTTCTCTTGGGCTAAGTTCATTGGTGCGTTTCCAATCTAATTTGACTAAACTTTTATCTGTATTTTGTTCATCGACGGGTTTCCAATCAAATTTAACAAAAATTATAACTGCGTTTTGTTCATCAGCGGGTTTCCAATCAAATTTGACTAATGTTTCATCAGAGTTTAGTTCATTGGCATGTTTGTAATCAAACTTGGCTAAATTGTCAGTTGAATTTTATCATAGCACGTTTCGAATAGAATTTTACTAAAATTTCACACGGGTTTAGTTCGTTGGCGCTGTTCTATTCAAAATTTACTAAACTTTCTCCTGGATTTTGTTCGTTGACTTGCTTCAAATCAAATATGACTACAATTTCATTCGAGCTTTGTAAAATTGTACATTTTCAATAAAAATTGAGTAAAATTTCATATGGGTTTAGTTCTTTGGCACGTTTCTAGTTAAATTTGACTAAAATTCACCTTGGTTTTGTTCATTGACACCTTTTTAATCAAATTTGACTAAAATTTCACCTGAGTTTGGCTCATTGGCACGTTTCCAATCTAATTTGACTAAAATTTCACCTGAATTGGCGTGTTTGTAATCAAATTTGACTAAATTTTCAGTTGAGTTTTATCATTGGAGCGTTTCCAATAGAATTTTACTAAAATTTTACATGGGTTAAGTTCTTTGGCGCGTTTCCAATAAAATTCGACTAAAATTTCATCTGAATTTTGTCCATTGGCTCGCTTCTAATCAAATATAATTGCAATTTCATCCGAATTTTGTAAAATGGCGCGTTTTCAATCAAATTTGAGTAAAATTTCATTTCGATTTTGTTCATTGGTGTGCTTCCAATCAAATTTGACTAAAATTTTACATGAATTTAGTTCATTGGCACGTTTCCAACCAAATTTGACTAAAATTTTACCTGGTTTTGATCATTGGCCTGTTTCTAAACAAATTTGATTAAAATTTCACCTGAGTTTGGATCATTGGTGCCTATAAATTCAAATTCGACAAAAACATCATCCGTTTTTTGTTCATCGGTGGGTTTCCAATCAAACTTTATTAAAATTTCACCTGAGTTTAGTTCATTGGCATGTTCGTAATTAAATTTGACTAAATTATAGTTTATTTTTATCATTGGCGTGTTTCCAATATAATTTTACTAAAATTTTACATGGGTTTAGTTCTTTGGCGCTTTTCCAATCAAATTCGACTAAAACTTCTCCTTAATTTTGTTCATTGGCGCACTTCAATTGAAATACGACTACAATTTCATCCGAGTTTTGTTAAATGGCGTGTTTTCAATCAAATTTGAGTAAAATTTCATATGGGTTTAGTCCATTGGCGCATTTCCAATCAAATTTGACTAAAATTCACCTGGGCTTTTTTATTGGCTTGTTTCTAATAAAATTTAACTAAAATTTCACCTGAGTTTGGTTCGTTGGTGCATTTTCAATCAAATTTGACAAAACTTTCATCCGTGTTTCGTTCATCAGCGGGTTTCCAGTCCAATTTGACTAAAATTTCACATGAGTTTAGTTCATTGGCACGTTTTCAATCAAATTTGACTCAAATTTAAATTTTATTTTGTTCATTTGCGTGTTTCCTGTCAAATTTAACTAAAATTTCACTTAGGTTTAGTTCATTAGCGCTTTTCCAATCGAATTTCACTAAATTTTCACATGAGTTTAATTCTTTGGCACATTTCCAATCAAATTTGATTGGAATTTCGTCTGGATTTTGTCCATTGGCGCTCTTCAAATCAAATATGACTACAATTTCATTTGAGTTTTGTATAAATGGCGCATTTTTAATCAAATTTGAGTAGAATTTCATTTGAATTTTGTTCATTGGTGCGCTTCCAATCAAATTTAACTAAAATTTCTCCTAAATTTGGTTCCCTGCCGCATTTCCAATCAAATTTGAAAAAGATTTCATCTGCGTTATGTTCTTCTGCTAGTTTCCAATGAAATTCGACTGAAAATTCACATGGGGTTA
The DNA here is from genome assembly GCF_002742605.1 of Olea europaea var. sylvestris. Lineage (NCBI taxonomy): Eukaryota > Viridiplantae > Streptophyta > Magnoliopsida > Lamiales > Oleaceae > Olea > Olea europaea. Next base: position 158,654 of record NW_019245723.1, read on the forward strand.
GTTCATTGGCGCATTTCCAATTAAATTTGACTAATATTTTATCTATGATTTATTGATCGCCGTGTTTCCAAACAAATTTGACTAAAATTTCACCTGAGTTTAGTACATTGGTGTGTTTGTAATCAAATTTGACTAAATTTTCAGTTGAGTTTTATCATTGGCTCGTTTCCAATAGAATTTTACTAAAATTTCACATGGGTTTAGATCTTTGTACGTTTCCAATCAAATTTGACTAAAATTTCGTCTGAATTTTGTTCATTAGCAAGCTTCAATTCAAATATGACTACAATTTCATGTGAGTTTTCTTAAATGGCACATTTTAATCAAATTTGTGTAAAATTTCATCTGAATTTTGTTCATTGGTGTACTTCCAATCAAATTTGATTAAAATTTCTTATGGGTTTAGTTTGTTGGCGCATTTCCAATCAAATTTGACTAAAATTCACCTGGGTTTTGTTCATTGGTGTATTTCTAATCAAATTTGACTTAAATTTCATCTGAGTTTGGTTCATTGGTGCATTTCCAATCAAATTTGACAAAAAATTGGTCCGCTTTTTGTTCATCGGTGAGTTTCCTATCAAATTTGATCGAAATTTCTCATGAGTTTAGTTCATTGACACGTTTCCAATCAAATTTGAGTCAAATTTAAATTTGATTTTGTTCATTAGCGGGTCTCTAGTTAAATTTACTAAAATTTCATTTCAATTAAATTTGACTAAAATTTCATTTACGTTTTGTTCATCGGTGGGTTTCTAATCAAATTTGACTAAAATATCCCATGGGTTTAGTTTATTGGCATTTTTGTAATCATATTTGACTAAATTTTCAGTTGAATTTTATCATTGGCGCGTTTCTAATAGAATTTTATTAAAATTTCACATGAGTTTAGTTCTTCGGCACGTTTCCGATCAAATTTGACTAAAATTTCGTCTGAATTTTGTCCATTGCCGCGCTTCAAATCAAATATGGCTACAATTTTATCCGAGTTTTGTTAAACGGCACATTTTCAATCAAATTTGAGTAAAATTTTATTTGGATTTTTGTTCATTGGTACGCTTCCAATCAAATTTGACAAAAATTTCACATGGATTTACTTCATTGGTGCGTTTCCACCTAAATTTGACTAAAATTTCATCTAGTTTTGTTCATTGGCCTATTTCTAATCAAATTTGATTAAAATTTCACCTGAATTTGGTTCATTGATGCGTTTCCAATCAAATTGGACAAAAAAATTCATCTGTGTTTTGTTCATCAGCGAATTTCCAATCAAATTTGGCTAAAATATCACTGGGGTTTAGTTCAATGGCGTGTTTGTAATCAAATTTGACTAAATTTTCAAGTGAATTTTATCATTGACACGTTTTTAATAGAATTTTGCTACAATTTCACATGTGCTTAGTTCTTTAACGCGTTTGCAATCAAATTCAACTAAAATTTCATCTGGATTTTGTGCATTGGCGCGCTTCAAATCAAATATGATTACAATTTCATCTGAGTTTTGTTAAATGGCATGTTTTCAATCAAATTTGAGTAAATTTTCATTTGGATTTTGTTCATTAGTGTGCTTCCAATCAAATTTGACTAAAATTTCACATTGGTTTAGTTCAATGGCGCGTTTCCAACTAAATTTGACTAAAATTTCACTTGAATTTGATCATTGGCCTATTTCTAATTGATATGTGTATTTTATACAGTTATGTAGACCTAAAAATATAGAAATTTAATAGTTCTTTAAAGCAATTAGCCTAATTTGTTGTATATTTCATTTATTAGGTAAAACCCGGTGGTTGGAACTTAAACTGAAAGAAAGAAACGAAAAACGAAGAAAAATGGCAAAGTACAAAGTTGAGGACCAAATTGCAAATATCCAATGGTTGAATTGGACCATAAGAGATAGTTTAAAGATTGATGGTAGTCAATTGGATGCAATTAGAAGTCAAAAAGGAATGGAATATCATCGGAATATTACCATAAATCGACTTCCAATTAAGTGATATATTTTTCAGATTTTTAATCAAGGATTGCGACCAATTTTTGGCATAGTAAAAGTCTGAATTGGAAAATATCTATTTCTAGAAAAATTTCATCCCTTTTAGTTTTCTTTTCAATACATTTTTGATCAACTCAATTGGATATTAGGAGACAAAGTTATGATCAAAATACTGATTGTTGTACAGAGACAAAAAATCTGCGCACGAGTGTAGCTTTTCTTATTCGATTGGAACCCTTTTGGAAACCAATTTGGACGTCATTTTTCACCAATTTTCAACCACTACAGATAACCAACAGGAGAATACACAAAGGGGGGCTCTCATACTTTTCTCTTATACATAATATGCTTCAATATTCATCAATTATCATCATCAAAGGAGGAAAATTCATTGTTTTTGTGAGAGAATTGAAGGGGACTTGCAAGAATTCAATCAAGTAAAGATTTAAACTTGGTATTGGATAAAGAAGAGAGAGCGCAAGTGGAGATTTATTAAGAAACCATTGAGGAGATTCAAGATTTCAAGATTTATCTTCATCTTCTCAATTTATCAAAAGTCCGGGTTATGTCTTTCCACTTATATATGATTTCTTGTAATTTCAATATGTTAGGCTAATTTTTCATATTTGCTTGGATGTGATGAACCCGTGTTATGAATTTTTACTTTGAATAATTTAATTAACGTTAATTTGTTTAATTGTTTGGATGTTTATTATTGTTTTCATGCTTTTCAATCAATTGGCCACTAGTTGAATTGTTTGTGAATTTTGTTGTTATCGAGAGAGACAATAGGATCATTAGCACAAAATAATAAATATTGTGAGGTTCGATAGAGGATAGAGATATACCTCTATATTTCATATGATTTTTATAAGATGTTCTAGCTCGTTTAATGCATTTATCATGTTCGCATCATTCATCGAGGGATAGAAAGGTCGGATGAGGGGAATATATTTGATAACTATCGAGAGAGATTTTCAATTAAAATAGGAACATTGACCAACAAGCATGATTTCAAATTGGCAATTTAAATTGTCGAGCTAAAAATGTAGTAGCAAGGGGGATTGCACATCTTAGCAATACCTCTCGCAAATTTGATAAACTTTTACTTTGCTTTCTATTTATTTGATAGATTTAATAGTGTTAGTTACAACTCGACCTTGCTATTCGATTAAGGGAATTATTAGCTTTAACTTGATCAAACACATAGTCCTCATGCACACTACTTTATTACTTATTCACGATCCCATTCACTTGTGGATAATCAATTGATCACTAATCAAATTTTATTAAAATTTCACCTGAGTTTTGGTTCATTGGCGCGTTTCTGATCAAATTTGACAAAAAATTCATCTACTTTTTGTTCATCGGTGGGTTCCCAATCAAATTTGACTAAAATTTCACCTCAGTTTTGTTCATTGGAGTGTTTGTAATCAAATTTGACTAAATTATCAGTTGAGTTTTATCATTGGCGCATTTCTAATAGAATTTTACTAAAATTTCACATGGGTTTAGTTCTTTGGCACTTTTCCAATCAAATTTGACTAAAATTTCTTCTGGATTTTGTTCATTGGCACACTTTAAATCAAATATGACTGCAATTTCATCTGAGTTTTGTTAAAAGGCACGTTTTCAATCAAATTTGTGAAAAATTTCATATGGGTTTAGTTTATTGGCACATTTCCAATCAAATTTGACTAAAACTCACATGAGTTTTGTTCATTGGCTTTTTTCCAATCAAATTTGACTAAAATTTCACCTGCGTTTGGTTCATTCGCACGTTTCCAATCAAAATTAACTAAAATTTCACCTGAATTTAGTTGATTGGCGTGTTTGTAATCAAGTTTGACTAAATTTTCAGTTGAATTATATCATTGGCACGTTTCCAACAGAATTTTACTAAAATATCACATAAGTTTAGTTCATTAGTGCGTTCCCAATCAAATTTGACTAAAATTCACCTCGGCTTTTTTCATTGGCGTGTTTCTAATCAAATTTGACTAAAATTTCACACGAATTTGATTCATTGGCGTATTTCAATCAAATTTGACAATAATTTCATCGGCGTTTTGTTCATCAGCGGGTTTTCAATCAAATTTGACTAAATTTTCTCATGGATTTTTTGTTCATTGGCACGTTTCCAATTGTGTTTGAATCAAATTTAAATTTGATTTCGTTCATTAGCGGGTCTCCAGTTAAATTTGACTAAAATTCCGCTTAGGTTTTTTCATTGGCGCATTTTCAATCTAATTTGACTAAAATTTCATCAGTGCTTTGTTCATCGGTGGGTTTCCCATCAAATTTGACTAAAATTTTACCTGAGTTTAGTTCATTGGCATGTTTGTAATCGAATTTGACAAAATTTTGAGATGAGTTTCATCATTTTTGCGTTTCCAAAAGAATTTTACTAAAATTTCACATGGGTCTGGTTCTTTGGCGCACTTCTAATCAAATTTGACTAAAATTTCATCTAAATTTTGTTCATTGGCGCACTTCGAATAAGATATGACTACAATTTTATCTTAGGTTTAGTTTATTGGCGTGTTTTCAATCAAATTTGACTAAAATTTCATTTGAATTTTGATCATCCGCGGGTTTCCAATCAAATCTAACTAAAATTTCACTTGAGTTTAATTCATTGGCATGTTTGCAATTGATAAGTGTATAAGATACACTTATTCAAGGCTTTAAATGATGATATTTAGTTGCTTCTCGTATGAATTATGGTCTAAATTATTGTATTTCGTGTTGAATAGATAAAATTCAGTGACGGTACAAGAAATTGAAGGAAATAAGCAAAAGTTGACGAAATTGGAGAAAATGGTGTAAGTTGTAAGAGATCCAAGGTTCAGGGACTAAAGTGTAACTACTCAAAAGTTGTGTCATACCTCACGATGTAGATTCAAGAGTTCTTGAAGTCAATTGAATAAAGAAAGACATCAAAGGGATGAAATATAATCAAATTATAATCACACATCAAGTTCCAATCGAAGAAATGTATGCATCATTTTTAGACTCATATTGAGACCCACTTTTGACGTAGAAAATGATCAAATTTGAAAATTGTATTTTAAAAAAAGTTGTAGCCCTTTGAGTTAACTTTCCAACGCATCTTGAATCGCCTCGATTGGATATCATAATTGGATAATCAAAAGAGAAGAATTCAAGAGAACAAAACAAGGGTTGAAGCATAAATTGAAAGGGGAAGAAGATATTGGCGCAAGATTGATTTCTTATTTACATTCTAATTCAAAACCTGGTGATGTCTTCCATAATAACTTCTTTTTTTTTTTATTACTATGAATAGCTAATCTGATTTTAAGGCGAACATTGTAACTAATTTGGGAACCTTTATTTCCTTTATTAGAGATTTTTGTTCGTTATAATTACGTGTGTGGATTTTAATCATATTCTCAATGCTTTGCATTTTTTGGCCAATTATTCAATGATTTCGTGAACAATAATTGCGTAGAGATGCGGAGTCTTGTTTAGATCACATATTAAAATTCAGTAAATTAATATAACGTATAGAGATACCTATATTAATTTTTGGGATAATAAATGAATTCTTAGAACTATTAGTGCGTTTAACTAAGTTTGATTCACATAGAGATATGGAATTGAAGTAGTTAAATAGGTTCAATAAGAACTCGAGAGGGGTAAATTGAATACAATAGAAGAATTCGACCAAACACTACTTTAGATTTTATTAATCTTGATATTATAAGTAAAGGTGACCAATAGGTAAAGTTGTTTCGCCCTAACATCCATTTATTGTTTGAATTTTAGATCACATTTTGTTCATCCATTCACATTTTAAGTCATTAGATCAAAAATCACAACCAATCATTTTTTTCATTTTCATCAAATAGAAGTTAGAAATAATAAATTGAGTACTAAAGTACAGTCCCCGTGGGAATGATAATCCGGACTCAAAAGATCCACTTTACTACTTGGTACGATCCATCCATTAGCCGGATAAAATTGACAGCAAGTTTTAAATTTGACTAAATTTTCAGTTGAGTTTTATAATTGGGGCGTTTCCAATAGAATTTTACTAAAATTTCACATGGGTTTAGTTCTTTGGCGCGTTTCTAATTAAATTCGACTAAATTTTCATTTGGATTTTGTTCATTAGCGCATTTCAAATCAAATATGACTACAATTTCATCCGAGTTTTGTTAAATGACATGTTTTCAATCAAATTTGAGTAAAATTTCGTCTGGGTTTTGTTCATTGGAGCGCTTCTAATCAAATTTGACTGAAATTTCATATGGGTTTAGTTCATTAGCGCATTTCCAACCAAATTTAACTAAAATTTCACCTGATTTTGTTCATTGGCATGTTTCTAATCAAATTTGGTTAAAATTTAAACTGAGTTCGGTCTGTTGGCGCGTTTCCCATTAAATTTGACAAAAATCTCATTTGCGTATCGTTCATCGATAGGTTTCCAATAAAATTTAACTAAAATTTCACATGGGTTCAGTTCATTGGCGCGTTTCCAATCAAATTTCACTCAAATTTAAATTTGATTTTGTTCGTTCGCGAGTTTCTAGTCAAATTTGACTAAAATTCCGCTTAGGTTTAGCTCATTGGTGTGTTTTCAATCAAATTTGACTAAAATCTCATCTGTGTTTCGTTCATCGGCGGGTTTCCAATCAAATTTGACCAAAATTTCACCTAGGTTTAGTTCTTTAGTACGTTTCCAATCAAATTTAACTAAAAGTTCGTCTGGATTATGTTCGTTGGCGTGCTTCAATCCAAATATAACTACAATTTCATTTGAGTTTTGTTAAATTGGGCGTTTTCAATCAAACTTGAGTAAAATTTCATCTGAATTTTGTTTATTGGAGCGTTGCCAATCCAATTTGACTAAAAATTCATATTATTTGGTTCATGTTCCAACCAAATCTGACGAAAATTTCACCTGATTTTGTTCATTGGCCTGTTTCTAATCAAATTTGATTAAAATTTCAACTGAGTTTTGTCATTGGAGCATTTCCAATCAAATTTCCCAAAATTTCATCCGCATTTTGTTCATCAGCGGGTTTCCAATCAAATTTGACTAAAACTTCTCATGGGTTCAGTTCATTGGCACGTTTCCAATCAAATTTGACTCAAATTTAAATTTGATTTTGTTAATTAGCGAGTTTCCAGTCAAATTTGAATAAAATTCTGCTTAGGTTTAGTTCATTGGCCTATTTTCAATCAAATTTGACTAAATTTCATGTGGGTTTCGTTCATCGACGGGTTTCCAATCAAATTTGACTAAAATTTTACCTAGGTTTAGTTCGTTAGCGTGTTTGTAATCGAATTTGACTAAATTTTTACGGGACTTTTATCATTGGCACGTTTCCAATACAATTTTACTAAAATTTCACATGGGTTTAGTTTCTTGGCGCATTTTCAATCAAATTTGATTAAAATTTCATCTGAATTTTGTTCGTTGGCAAGTTTCAAACCAAATATGACTACAATTTCATCTGAGTTTTGTTAAATGGTGCATTTTCAATCAAATTTGAGTAAAATTTCAGTTGAATTTTGTTCATCGGTCCGCTTACAATCAAGTTTGACTAAAATTTCACATGAATTTAGTTTATTGGTGCGTTTCCAACAAATTCAACTGAAATTTCACCCGGGTTTTATTCATCGACGTGTTTCTAATCGAATTTAACTAAAACTTCACCTGAGTTTGGTTCATTGTCGCGTTTTCAATCAAATTTGACAAAAATTTCATCTGTATTTTATTCATTGACGGGTTTCCAATCAAATTTGACTAAAATTTCTCATAGGTTTAGTTCATTGGTGAGTTTCCAATCAAAGTTGACTTTAATTTAAATTTGATTTTGTTCATTAGCAGATTTTCAGTCAAATTTGACTGAAATTTTGCTCAGCTTTAGTTCATTGGCACATTTTTAATCAAATTTGACTAACATTTTATCAGTGTTTTGTTTGTCAGTGGTTTTCCAATAAAAGTTGACTAAAATTTCATTTGAGTTTTCTTTAATGGCGCGTTTCAAATCAAATTTGAGTAAAATTTTTCATCTGAATTTTGTTCACTGGTGAGTTTCCAATCAAATTTGATTAAAATTTCACATGGTTTAGCTCATTGGCGCGTTCCCAATCAAATTTAACTAAAATATACCTGGGTTTTGTTTATTGGAGTGTTTCTAATCAAATTTGGCTAAAATTTTACTTGATTTTGGTTCATTAGCGCGTTTCCAATCGAATTTGACAAAAATTAGGTTTGCACTGATGGGTTTCCAATCACATTTGACCAAAATCTCTTATGGGTTTAGTTTATTGCGCGTTTTCAATCAAATTTGACTAAAATTTCATCTGTGTTTTGTCTATCGATGGGTTTCCAATCATATTTGACTAAAATTTCACCTGATTTTTGTTTTATTGACGTATATGTAATCAAATTTGACTAAATTTTCAGTTGAATTTTATCATTGGCGCGTTTCCAATAGAATGCTACTATAATTTCACTTGAGTTTAGTTCTTTGACGCATTTCCAATCAAATTTGACTAAAATTTCACCTGATTTTTGTTTCATTGACGTATTTGTAATCAAATTTGACTAAATTTTTTGTTGAATTTTATCATTGCCGCGTTTCCAATAGAATATTATTAAAATTTCACTTGAGTTTAGTTCTTTGGCGTGTTTCCAATCAAATTTGACAAAAATTTTGTCTGGATTTTGTTCGTTGGCACACTTCAAACCAAGTATGACTGCAATTTCATCTAAATTTTGTTAAACGATGAGCTTTCAATCAAATTTAGTAAAAATTCAGCTGAATTTCGTTCATTGTTGCCCTTCCAATCAAATTTGACTAAAATTTCACATGGGTTTAATTCATTGGCACGTTTTCAATCAAATTTGGCTAAAATTTCACCCGTATTTTTTTCATCAACGTGTTTCTAATCAAATTTGACTAAAACTTCACTAGAGTTTGGTTCATTGGCGCGTTCCCAACCAAATTCGACAAAAAATTCATCTGCATTTTGTTCATCGACGATTTTCCATTCAAATTTGAATAAAATTTCTCATGGGTCTATTTCATTGCCGCGTTTTCATTCAAATTTGGCTTAAATTTAAATTTGATTTTGTTCATTAACGGGTTTCCAGTCAAATTTGACTGAAATTCCTCTTAGTTCTTGTTCACTGGTGCGTCACCAATCAAATTCGACTAAAATTTCGTCTGAATTTTGTTCATTAGCGCTCTTCAAATTAAATATGACTACAATTTCATTTGAGTTTTCTTTAATGGCGCGTTGTTAATCAAATTTGAGTAGAATTTCATCTGGATTTTCCTCATTAGAGCGCTTCCAATCAAATTTCAGCTGAATTTCGTTCATTGTTGCGCTTCCAATCAAATTTGACTAAAATTTCACATGGGTTTAGTTCATTGGCACGTTTCCAATCAAATTTGACTAAAATTTCACCCTTTTTTCAATGGCGTGTTTCTAATCAAATTTGAGTAAAACTTCACCAGAGTTTGGTTCATTGGCGCGTTCCCAATCAAATTCTACAAAAATTTCATCTGCATTTTGTTCATCGACGATTTTTCAATCAAATTTAACTAAAATTTCTCATGGATCTATTTTATTGCTGCGTTTTCAATCAAATTTGACTCAAATTTAAATTTAATTTTGTTTATTAGCGGGTTTCCAGTCAAATTTGACTAAAATTTCGCTTAAATTTAGTCCATTAGTGCATTTTCAATCAAATATAACTAAAATTTCATCTATATTTTGTTCATCGTTGGGTTTCTAACCACATTTGACTAAAATTTTCCCTGGGTTTAGTTCATTAGTGTGTTTGTAATCAAATTTGATTAAATTTTCAGTTGAATTTTATCATTGGTACCTTTCTAATATAATTTCACGTGGATTTAGCTCTTTAGCGCGTTTTCAATCAAATTTAACAAAAATTTCATCTACATTTTGTTAATTGGCATATTTCTAATCAAATTTGACTAAACCTTTACCTGCGCTTTGTTTCTAAAACTACACCTGAGTTGGGTTCAATGGCGCGTTTCCAATCAAATTTGACAATAATTTGATTGGTGTTCTATTCATTGGGTGTTTCCAATTAAATTTCACCAAAATTTCTCATGGGTTTAGTTCATTGGCGCGTTTCCATTCAAATTTGACTCAAATTTAAATTTGATTTTATTCATTTGCGGGTCTCTATTTAAATTTGAGTAAAATTTCATTTGAATTTTGTTCATTAGTGCACTTCAAAAAAATTTGACAAAAATTTCACATGGATTTAGTTCATCGGGGCGTTTCCAATCAAATTTGACTAAAATTTCACCTGAGTTTGGTTCATTGGTGCGTTTCCAATCAAATTTGAAAAAAAAAATCATCTGCGTTTTATTCATCGACGGGTTTCCAATCAAATTTGACCAAAATTTCTCATGAACTTTGTTCATTGGCACGTTTCTAATCAAATTTTACTCAAGTTTAAATTCGATTTTGTTCATTACTGGGTCTCAATAAAATTTGACTAAAATTTCGCTTATGTTTAGTTCATTAGCACGTTTTCAATCAAATTTGACTAAAATTTAATCTACATTTTGTTTGTCGGTGGGTTTCTAATCAAATTTGACTAAAATTTTCCCTGGATTTGGTTTATTGACGTGTTTGCAATCAAATTTGACTAAATTTTGAGTTGCATTCAAATCTGACTAAAATTTCATCTTGAATTTGTTCCTTGGTACACTTCAAATCAAATTTGACTACAATTTCATCCGAGATTTGTTAAATGGCATGTTTTTAATCAAATTTGAGTAAAATTTCATCTGGATTTTGTTCACTGGTGCGTTTCCAATCAAATTTGACTAAAATTTCACATGGGTTTAGTTCATTTGTGCATTTCCAATCAAATTTGAAAAAAAAATCACCTTGGTTTTGTTGATCCACATGATTCTAATCAAATTTGACTAAAATTTTGCTTGAGTATGGTTTATCCAAGCATTTCCAATCAAATTTGACAGAAATTTCATTCGTATTTTGTTCATCGACGGGTTTTCAATCAGATTTGACTAAAATTCCTCATGGGTTCAGTTCATTGGCACGTTTCCAATTAAATTTGACTCAAATTTAAATTTGATTTTCTTCGTTAGCTAGTTTCCAGTCGAATTTGACAAGAATGCCACTTAGGTTTAGTCATTGATGCATTTTCAATCAAATTTGATTAAAATTTCATCTGCGTTTTGTTCATTGGCAGGTTTTCAATAAAATTTGACTAAAATTTCACCTGGGTTTAGTTCATTGGTGTGTTTGTAATCAAATTTGATTGAATTTTCAATTGAGTTTTATCATTGGCACATTTCCAATAAAATTTAACTAAAATTTCACATGGGGTTAGTTCTTTGAGTAGAACCCCAAATAATTCTAGACACCTTAGTGGCACTAAGACATGAATATTGGATGACTAAAGTATACTTCAAATTTTTAGTCTCATTTGAGACCCATTTTAGACATAGGAAACATTCGGTTTGGAAAATGATATCTAAATAAAAGTTGTAGCTCTTTAAGTTATCTTTCCAATGCACTTTGAATTACCTCAATCAGATATCGGGAGAAGAAGTTATGATAGAAACACTGAAGGCTGTGCAGTATAAACCGGACTACAACCGGTCGACCGAAACTGTCTGAAATGAAAATTCTCTTTTTTCTCTAGAATTTAAATATTTATTTTCATCAATTATTTTCTCAAAGGGCCACCCACGTTTTTGTCAATAAAAACCCCACTAAATTGAAGCATTTAACCTCAAACTTAAATGGCACCCATGTTTTCTCTCTTAAATGAAATTTGACCCTTCATTTGCTTTAAGTTATGAGATATTTACCTATAAATAGAGATCTCATTTCACTCATTTTTTCTCACACCAAAAGCAAGAGCTTTTACATACTAAAGAAAGAGTTTCCAATGGAGAAAAAGAGAGGGAGGAAAACTATTTTTCCTAAAAGTTTAAGAAGTGTTTTCAAGCATCAATTCTCAACAGTTTTAAAACATCCAAGGACTGCATTTCTTTCAACATCCAAGTTTCATCGAAGTTTTCAACCCAAGTTTTCAAAGTTTTAAAAACATCAATCAAGGTAGGTAGAGGTGCAATGTGTTTAATCGTATTAAGTTATAAATTTCGATTCATGTTAATGTTTGTGTGTCAAATGGTACTCCGGTATGGCATATCCCTCTATGTTAATGGTTGTATATCAAATGGTACTCCGGTAAGGCATACCCCTCTATGTTGAAAAAATGTTCGTATGTCAAATGGTGCCCTCGGGTACGGCATATCCCTTCATGTTAAATGGTGCCTCCGGGTGCGGCATGTATGAAAAGTTATAAAGTTAATGTTTTGAAATGTATAGCGCGATCACGAATGCACCTATGACACCTATTGAGTTTTTCAACTCACGGGTTTAATCCCATCTCTACAGATTGAAGGAATTCTACCTCGAGCATGGATGGAGGAGAAGATGGAGAGTGATGCAACGACCCCATGAAAATCCAGTGAATAAGTGATTTGGATTTATTTTTATGAAATATTTTTCAATGTTATTTCTTTAAAGTTTTGAATAACGCGGAATGCGAGAACAAGTTATGTTTTCTTAAAATAAATTACATTTTGTTGTTTTGAAAAATGATTCAGTGTTTTTCTTTAAAGTATTTAAAGTATTGTTATTTAAATTATTATCTGAAGATGTAAGCTTCCGCTAAAACGTATACACTTGTTACTAAACCACCGGTTAAGCTAAGTAAAGTAAGTAGCGTTCCGGTCCACTAGGGGTCGGAGCGTTACACTTTGGCTCGTTCCATGTCAAATTTCACTAAAATTTCATCTGGATTTTGCTTATTAGCTCGCTTCAAATCAAATATGACTATAATTTCATCTGAGTTTTGTTAAATGGCGCGTCTTCAATCAAGTTTGAGTAAAAAGTCATCTTGATTTTGATCATTGGTGCACTTCCAATCAAATTTGACTAAAATTTCACATGGATTTTGCTTATTAGCGTGTTTCTAATCAAATTTGATTAAAATTTCACCTGAGTTTGGTTCATTGGCATGTTTTTAATCAATTTTGACAAAAAAAATTCATATGTGTTTTGTTCATCGACCGGTTTCCTATCAAATTTGTCTAAAATTTCTCATGGGCTTAGTTCATTGGCACGTTCCTAATCAAACTTGACTCAAATTTAAATTCGATTTTATTCATTAGCATTTCTCCAGTCAAATTTGACTAAAATTCCATTTAAGTTAAGTTCATTGGCGCGTTTTCAATCAAGTTTGACTAAAATTTCATCTTTTTTTGTTCATTGGTGGGTTTCTAATCAAATTTGACTAAGATATCCCCTGGGTTTTGTTCAATGACGTGTTTCTAATCAAATTCGACTAAATTTTGAGTTGAGTTTCGTCATGAGAGCATTTCCAATAAAATTTTACTAAAATTTCATATGGGTTTAGTTCTTTGGCGCGTTTCCAATCAAATTTGACTAAGATTTCGTTTGGATTTTGTTCATTGGCGTGCTACAAATCAAATTTGACTACAATTTCATTTGAGTTTTGTTAATTGGCGGATTTTCAATCAAATTTGAGTAATATTTCATCTGAATTTTGTTCGTTGGTGCGCTTCCAATCAAATTTAAGTAAAATTTCACATGGATTTAGTTCATTGACGCGTTTCCAATCAAATTTGACTAAAATTAACCTGGGTTTTGTTCATTTACGTGTTTCTAATCAAATTTGACTAAAGTTTCACCTGAGTTTGGTTCATTGACGCGTTTCTAAACAAATTTGGCAAAAATTTCGTCCACGTTTTGTTCATTGACGGGTTTCCAATCAAATTTGACTAAAATTTCTCATGGGTTTAGTTCATTGGCACGTTTCCAATTAAAGTTGACTTAAATTTTAATTCGATTTTGCTCATTAGGGGTCTCCCGTCAAATTTATCTAAAATTTCTCTTAGATTTAGTTCATTGACGCGTTTTCAATCAAATTTGACTAAAATTTCATCTATTTTTTGTTCATTGGTGGGGTTCTAATCAAATTTGACTAATATTTTCCCTAGGTTTAGTTCATTGGCGTGTTTGTAATCAAATTTGACTAAATTTTGAGTTGAGTTTTATCATTGATGCGTTTCAAATAAAATTTTACAAAAATATCACATGGATTTAGTTCTTTGGCGCATTTCCAATCAAATTTGACTAAAATTTCATTTAAATTTTGTTCATTGGTGCGCTTCAAACAAATATGACAACTATCTCATTTGAGTTTTGTTAAATGGAGCGTTTTCAATCAAATTTGGGTAAAATTTCATATGGATTTTTTTCATTGGTGCGCTTCCTATCAAATTTGACTAAAATTTCACAAGGATTTAGTTTTTTGACACGTTTCCAATCAAATTTGACTAAAATTCACCTGGGTTTTGTTCAATGGCATATGTGTAATCAAATTTGACTTAAATTTCATCTGTGTTTGAACTATTGGTACGTTTCGAATCAAATTTGACAAAAATTTCATCCGTGTTTCATTCATGGCGGGTTTCTAATCAAATTTGACTAAAATTTCTCATGGGTTTAGTTCATTGGAGCGTTTCTAGTCAAGTTTGACTTAAATTTAAATTCAATTTTGTTCATTAGTGGGTCTCCAGTGAAATTTAACAAAAATTTCGCTTAGGTTTAGTTCATTGGCGTGTTTTCAATCAATTTTGACTAAAATTTCATCTGCTTTTTGTTCATCGGTGGGTTTCTAATCAAATTTGACTAAAATTTTCCCTGGGTTTAGTTCATTGGCTTGTTTGTAATCAAATTTGACTAAATTTTCCGTTGAGTTTTGTCATTGGCGCATTTCTAATAAAATTTTACTAAAATTTCAAGTGGGTTTAGTTCTTTGGCGCATTTTCAATCAAATTTGACTAAAATTTCATCTACATTTTGTTCATCAGTAGGTTTCCAATCAAATTTAGCTAAAATTTCTCATGGGCTTAGTTTATTGGCATGTTTGCTATCAAATTTGACTCAAATTTAAATTTGATTTTGTTCATTAGCGGGTCTCCATTCAAATTTAACTAAAATTCTGCTTAGGTTTAGTTTATTGGCGCGTTTTTAATCAAATTTTACTAAAATTTCATCTACATTTTATTCATCCGTGGGTTTCTAATCAAATTTGCTAAAACATTTCCCTAGGTTTAGTTCATTGGCTTGTTTGTAATCAAAATTGACTAAATTTTCATGAGTTTTATCATTGGCGCGTTTCTAAAAAAATTTGACTAAAATTTCATGTAGGTTTAGTTCTTTGGCGCGTTTTCAATTAGATTTATGGGTTTTGTTCATTGGCATGTTTCTAATCAAATTTGACTAAAATTTCACCTGGGCTTTGTTTCTAAAATTTCACCTGAGTTTGGTTCAATGACGTGTTGCCAATCAAATTTTACCGAAACTTCTCATAGGTTTAGTTCATTGGCATGTATCCAATCAAATTTGACTCAAAATTAAATTTGATTTTGTTCATTAGCGGGTCTCCAGTCAAATTTGGCAAAAATTTCTCTTAGGTTTAGTTCATTGGCGCGTTTTCAACCAAATTTGACTAAAATTTCATTTGCATTTTGTTAATCGGTGGGCTTCCAATCAAATTTGACTAAAATTTCACCTGGGTTTAGTTCATTGGCGTGTTTGTAATCAAATTTGACTAAATTTTCAGCTGAGTTTTATCATTGTCGCGTTTCCAGTAAAATTTTACTAAAATTCAACATGGTTTTAGTTCTATGGCTCGTTTCCAACCAAATTTGATTAAGATTTCGTCTGAATTTTGTTCATTGGTGCGCTTTAAATCAAGTATGATTGCAATTTCATCTGAGTTTTGTTAAATGGCACGTTTTCAATCTAATTTCTGTAAAATTTCATTTGGGTTTTGTTCATTAGTGCACTTCCAATCAAATTTGACTAAAATTTTCCCTGGGTTTAGTTCATTGGCTTGTTTGTAATCAAATTTGACTAAATTTTCCGTTGAGTTTTGTCATTGGCGCATTTCTAATAAAATTTTACTAAAATTTCAAGTGGGTTTAGTTCTTTGGCGCATTTTCAATCAAATTTGACTAAAATTTCATCTACATTTTGTTCATCGGTAGGTTTCCAATCAAATTTAGCTAAAATTTCTCATGGGCTTAGTTTATTGGCATGTTTGCTAACAAATTTGACTCAAATTTAAATTTGATTTTGTTCATTAGCGGGTCTCCAGTCAAATTTAACTAAAATTCTACTTAGGTTTAGTTTATTGGCGCGTTTTTAATCAAATTTTACTAAAATTTCATCTACGTTTTATTCATCCGTGGGTTTCTAATCAAATTTGCTAAAAAATTTCCCTGGGTTTAGTTCATTGGCTTGTTTGTAATCAAAATTGACTAAATTTTCATGAGTTTTATCATTGGCGTGTTTCTAAAAAAATTTGACTAAAATTTCATGTAGGTTTAGTTCTTTGGCGCATTTTCAATTAGATTTATGGGTTTTGTTCATTGGCATGTTTCTAATCAAATTTGACTAAAACTTCACCTGGGCTTTGTTTCTAAAATTTCACCTGAGTTTGGTTCAATGGCGTGTTTCCATTCAAATTTTACCAAAACTTCTCATAGGTTTAGTTCATTGGCATGTATCCAATCAAATTTGACTCAAAATTAAATTTGATTTTGTTCATTAGCGGGTCTCCAGTCAAATTTGGCAAAAATTTCTCTTAGGTTTAGTTCATTGGAGCGTTTTCAATCAAATTTGACTAAAATTTCATTTGCATTTTGTTAATCGGCGGGTTTCCAATCAAATTTGACTAAAATTTCACCTGGGTTTAGTTCATTGGCATGTTTGTAATCAAATTTGACTAAATTTTCAGTTGAGTTTTATCATTGTTGCGTTTCCAGTAAAATTTTACTAAAATTCAACATGGTTTTAGTTCTATGGCTCGTTTCCAACCAAATTTGACTAAGATTTCATCTGAATTTTGTTCATTGGTGCGCTTTAAATCAAGTATGACTACAATTTCATCTGAGTTTTGTTAAATGGCACGTTTTCAATCTAATTTCTGTAAGATTTCATTTGGGTTTTGTTCATTAGTGCACTTCCAATCAAATTTGACTAAAATTTCACATGGATTATTGGCACGTTTCAAATCAAATTTGACTAAAATTCACCTGAGTTTTGTTCATTGGTATTTTTCTAATCAAATTTGACTAAAATTTCACTAAAGTTTGGTTCATTGGCACGTTTCGAATCAAATTTGACAGAAATTGCAACTGCATTTTTTGGTCATCGGCTGGTTTCCAACCAAATTTGAATGAAATTTCTCATGGTTAAGTTCATTGGTGCCTTTTCAATCAACTTTGACTCAAATTTAAATTTGATTTTATTCATTAGCGGGTCTCTAGTCAAATTTGACTAAAATTTCACTTAGGTTTAGTTCGTTGACACATTTTCAATAAAGTTTGATTAAAATTTCATCTGCATTTTGTCCATCGGCGGGTTTCTAGTCAAATTTAACTAAAATTTCACCTGGGCTTATCTCATTGGCGTGTTTGTAATCAAATTTGACTAAATTTTGAGTTGAGTTTTATCATTGGCGCTTTTCCAATAAAATTTTACTAAAATTTCACATAGGTTTAGTTCTTTTGGCGATTTTCAATCAAATTTGACTAAAATTTCATTAGGATTTTGTCCATTGACGCGCTTCAAATCAAATATGACTACAATTTTATATGAGTTTTGTTAAATAGCGAGTTTTCAATCAAATTTGAGCAAAATTTCATTTGAATTTTGTTCATTGGTAAGCTTCTAATCAAATATGACTAAAATTTCACATAAGTTTAGTTTATTGGCGCATTTCCAACCGAATTTGACTAAAATTTCACCTGATTTTGTTCATTGTCCTATTTCTAAACAAATTTGATGGAAATTTCACCTAAGTTTAGTTCATTGGCGCGTTTCCAATCAATTCGACAAAAATTTCGTCTGCATTTTGTTCACTAGTGGATTTAAAATCAAAATTTACTAAAATTCACATATATTTAGTTCATTGGCACGTTTTCAATCAAATTTGACTAAAATTTCATCTGCGTTTTGTTCGTCGACTGGTTTCCAATTAAATTTGACTAAAATTTCGCATGAGTTTAGTTCTTTGGCGCACTTTCAATCAAATTTGTCTAAAATTTTGCATGGATTTTGTTATTTGGCATGCTTCAAATCAAATGTGACTACAAGTTCATCTTAATTTTGATAAATGGCACGTTTAAAATCAAATTTGAGTAAAATTTCATCTGGACTTTGTTCGTTGGTGCGCTTCCCATCAAATTTGACTAAAATTTCACATGGATTTAGTTCATTGGCGCGTTTTCAATCACATTTGACTAAAATTCACCGGGGTTTTGCTCATTTGCATGTTTCTAATCAAATTTGACTAAAATTTCTCCTCTATTTGGTTTATTGGAGCATTTCCAATCAAATTTGACAAAAATTTGATGCACATTTTGTTCATTAGCGGGTTTCCAATCAAATTTAACCAAAATTTCTCGTGGTTTAGTTCATTGCTATGTTTCCAATCAAATTTGACTCAAATTTAAAATTGATTTTGTTCATTAGTGGGTCTCTAGTCAAATTTGGCAAAAATTCCGCTTAGATTTAGTTCATTGGCGCTTTTTCAATCAAATTTTACTAAAATTTCATCTGCATTTTTTTCATCATCCGATTTCCAATCAAAGTTGATCAAAATTTCACCTAAGTTTAGTTCATTGACGTTAATCTAATTTGACTGAATTTTCATTTGAGTTTTATCATTGGCGCATTTTCAATAGAATTTTTCTAAGATTTTACATGGGTTTAGTTATTTAGCGCATTTTCAATCAAATTTGACTAAAATTTTGTCTGAATTTTGTCCATTAGCGCGCTTCAAATCAAATATGACTATAATTTCATCTGAGTTTTGTTAAATGGTGCGTTTTCAATCAAATTTGAGTAAAATTTCATCTGAATTTTGTTCATTGGTGCTTTTCCAATTAAATTTTACTAAAATTTCACATGGGTTTAGTTTTTTGGCGCGTTTCCAATCAAATTTGACTAAAACTTCGTCTGGATTATGTTCGTTGGCACGCTTCAAACCAAATATGACCACAATTTCATTTGAGTTTTGTTAAATGACGTATTTTCAATTAAATTTGAGTAATATTTCACCTGAATTTTGTTCATTGGTGCGCTTCCTATCAAATTTGACTAACATTTCACATAAGTTTAGTTTATTGGCGCGTTTCCAATCAAATTTGATAAAAATTCAGCTGAGTTTTGCTGACTGGCATGTTTCCAATCAAATTTGACAAAAATTTCACCCGAGTTAGGTTCGTTAGCGCGTTTCCAATCAAATTCAATAAAAATTTCATCTGCGTTTTGTTCATCGATGGGTTTCCAATCAAGTTAACAAAAAATTTTCATAGGTTTAGTTCATTGGTGTGTTTCTAAATAAATTTAACTCATATTTAAATTTTATTACGTTCGTCAATGGGTTTCGCTCAAATTTGACTAAAATTTTGCTTTGATTTAGTTCATTGGCCCGTTTTCAATCAGATTTGACTAAATTTTCAATTTTTTTTTCATCGGCAGGTGTCCAATCAAATGTCACTAAAATTTTGGCTGGGTTTAGTTCAATGGCATGTTTGTAATCAAATTTGACTAAATTTTCAGTTGAATTTTTTCATTGTCGCGTTTCCAATAAAATTTTACAAAATTTTCACTTGGGTTTAGTCCTTTAGCGTATTTCTAATCAAATTTGACTAAAATTTCATCTTGACTTTGCTCATTGGCTCGCTTCAAATCAAATATGACAACAATTTCATCTGAATTTTGTTAAATGGCGCGTTTTCAATCAAATTTGATCAAAATTTCATCTGCATTTTCTTCACCGACGGGTTTCCAATCAAATTTGACTATAATTTCACCTGAGTTTTGTTCATTAGCATGTTTGGAATCATGTTTGACTAAATTTTCAATTGAGTTTTATCAATGGTAAGTTTCCTATAGAATTTTTCTAAAATTTAAGATGGGTTTAGTTCTTTGGTGCGTTTCCAATCAAATTTGAGTAAAATTTCGTTTGGATTTTGTTCATTTGCGCGCTTCAAATCAAATATGAATGCAATTTCATCTAAGTTTTGTTAAAAGACTTTATTTCAGTCAAATTTGAGTAAAATTTCATTTGAATTTTTTTCATTAGAACGCTTCGAATCAAATTTGACTAAAATTTCACATTGTTTTAGTTCATTGGCGCGTTTCCAACAAAATTTGACTAAAATTTTCGTAGGTTTTGCATTGCCTATTTCCAATCAAATTTGATTATAATTTCAACTGATTTTGGTTCGCTGGCACATTTCCAATTAGATTTGGCAAAAATTTCATCTGCGAGTTTCCAATCAAATTTGACTAAAATTTCTCATGGGTTCAGTTCATTGGCGTGTTTCCAATCAAATTTGACTCAGATTTAAATTTGATTATGTTCATTAGCGGGTTTGCAATCAAATTTGACCAAAATTTCGCTTAGGTTTAGTTCATTTGCGCATTTTCAAACAAATTTGACTAAAATTTCATCTGCGTTTTGTTCATCATCGGGTTTCCATTCAAATTTGACTAAAATTTCACTTGAGTTTAGTTCATTGGTGTGTTTGTAATCAAATTTAACTAATTTTCAGATGAGTTTTACCATTGGCGTGTTTCCAATAGAATTTTACTAAAATTTCACATGGGTTTAGTTTTTTGGTGTCTTTCCAATTAAATTTGTCTAAAATTTCGCCTGAATTTTGTTCGTTTGCGCCCTTCAAATCAATTATGGGTACACTTTCATCTGAGTTTTGTTATATGGCAAATTTTCAATCAAATTTGAGTAAAATTTCATTTGATTTTGGCTCATTGGCACGTTTCCAATCAAATATGACAAAAATTTCATTTGTATTTTGTTCATCGACGGGTTTTCAATCCAATTTGACTAAAATTTCTCATGGGTTCGGTTCATTGGCACGTTTTCTATCAAATTTGACTCAAATTTAAATTTGATTATGTTCATTTGCGGGTTTCTAGTCAGATTTAACTTAAATTCAACTAAGATTTCGTCTGAATTTTGTTCATTGGGGCGTTTACAGTCAAATTTGCCTAAAAATTCACCTGTGTTTGGGTCAGTGGACCATTTCCAATCCAATTAGACTAAAATTTCACATGACTTTGGTTCTTTGACACATTTCGAATCAAACTTGACTAAACTTTCCAACAGATTTTTTTGTTGGCGCGTTTCCAATCAAATTTGACTAAAATCTCATATGAGTTTTGTTCACTGGAGCGTTTCCAATTGAATTTGACTAAAATTTCACCTGAGTTTCGTTCATTGGCGTGTATCAAATCAAATTTGACTAAAATTTCATCTGAATTTTATTTGCTGATGCGTTTTCCATCAAATTCGACTAAAATTTCACACGAGTTTGGTTCATTGGCGCGATTTCAATCAAATTTTACTAAAATTTCATCGGGATTTTGTTCATTGATGTGTTTCTAATCAAATTTAACTAAAATTTCACTAGAATTTTGTTCGTTAGTGCATTTTCAATCAAATTTAACTAGAATTTCATCTGGATTTTGTTTAATGGCGTGTTCTCAATCAAATCTGACTAAAATTTCACCTGAGTTCGCTTCATAGGCATGTTTTCAATCAAATTTGACAAAAATTTCACATAACTTTGGTTCATTGGCATATTTCGAATCAAATTTAACTATAATTTCATGTGGCTTTTCATTTGCACAATTCCTATCAGACCAGAGTTTCATTCATTGTCGTGTATTAAATCAAATTTGACTGAAATTTCATCTGAATTGTGTCGCGTTTCCCATCAAATTTGACTAAAATTTTACATGGGTTTGGTTCATAGGCACGTTTCCAATCAAATTTTGCGAAAATTTCACATGTGTTTGGTTCATCGGCACGTTTCCGATCAAATATGATTAAAATTTCATCGGGATTCAGTACATTGGCGTATTTCTAATCAAATCTGACTAAAATTTCACCAAGATTTTGTTCGTTAGAGTATTACCAATCAAATTCGACTAAAATTTCATCTGAATTTTGTTCATCGGCACGTTTTCAATCAAATTTGACTAAAATTTCACTTAAGTTTGGTTCATTTGCACGTTTCCAATCAAATTTGACTAAAATATCACATGACTTTGGTTTATTGGCACATTTCGAATCAAATTTAACTAGCATTCAAGCGGTTTCTTCGTTGGCACATTTGCAATCAAATTTGACTAAAATTTAACATGAGTTTTGTTCATTGGCACATTTTCAATTAAATTTGACTAAAATTTCAACAGGATTTCGTTTATTGGCATGCTTCTAATCAAATTTGACTAAAATTTCATCAAGATTTTGTTCGTTCGCGCATTTCAAATCAAATTTGAATTAAATTTCATCTGAATTTTATTTTTTGGCACGTTTCCTATCAAATTTGACTAAAATTTCACATGACTTTGGTTCATTGGCACATTTCGAATCAAATTTAACTAAAATTTCATGCGGCTTTTCATCAGCGTAATTACAATCAAATTTGACTAAAATTTCACTCAAATTCCATTCATTGGCATGTATCAAATCAAATTTGACTAAAATTTCATGCGAATTTTTTCGTTGGCGCGTTTTAAATCGAATTTGACTTAAATTTCATTTGAATTTTGTTCATAGGTGCATTTTCAATTGAATTTGACTGAAATTTCACCTAAGTTTGGTTCATTGGCGCGTTTCCAATCAAATTTAACTAAAATTTCACATGACTTTGGTTCATTGGCACATTTCGAATCAAATTTAATTAACATTTGAAGCGGGGTTTTTCGTTGGCCTGTTTCCAATCAAATTTGACTAAAATTTCACATGAGTTTTGTTCATTGGTGCGTTTCCAATCAAATTTGACTAAAAGTTCATCAGAATTTTGTTCGCTCGTGCGTTTCAAATCAAATTTCACTTAAATCTCATCTGAATTTTGTTTTTTGGCGCATTTCCTATCAAATTTGACTAAAATTTCAAGACGATTTTTCGTTCGTGCGTTTCAAAACAAATTTGACAAAAATTTTGCCTGGATTTCATTCATTGTCGTGTATCAAGTAAAATTTCATCTGAATTTTGTTTGTTGGCGCGTCTCCAATCAAATTCAACTATAATTTCCCATGGGTTTGGTTCATTGGCACATTTCCATTTAAATCTAATTAAAATTTCACCAGGATTTACTTCATTGGCATGTTTCTAATCAAATTTGACTAAAATTTCATAAGGATTTTATTCCTAAGTGTGTTTCACATCAAATCTGACTAAGATTTCATCTTGATTTGGTTCGTTGGCATGTATGAAATCAAATTTGACTAAAATTTCATCAGAATTTTGTTCGTTGGTGCGTTTTCCATCAAATTTAACTAAAATTTCACATGTGTTTGGTTCATTGGCGCGTTTCTAATCAAATTTGACTAAAATTTCACCGGGATGAAGTTCATAGGCATGTTTCTAATCAAATTTGACTAAAATTTCATCAGAATTTTGTTCGTTAGTGCGTTTCACGTAAAAATTCGACTAAGATTTCGTCTGAATTTTGTTCATTGGGGCCTTTACAGTGAAATTTGACTAAAAGTTCACCTGTGGTTGGTTCATTGTCCCGTTTTCAATCAAATTTGACTGAAATTTCACATTACTTTAGTTCATTGGCACATTTCGAATCAAATTTGACTAAAGTTTCTAGCGGATTTTTTCATTGGCCGGTTTCCAATTAAATTTGACAAAAATTTTACATGAGTTTTGTTCATCCGAGCGTTTCCAATCGAATTTGACTAAAATTTCAACTGGATTTCGTTCGTTGGCTTGTATCAAATCAAATTTTACTAAAATTTCGTCCAAATTTTATTCGTTGATGCGTTTCACATCAAATTTAACTAAAATTTCACATGGGTTTGGTTCATTGGGCGATTCCAATCAAATTTTACTAAAATTTCATCGGGATTTTGTTCATTGGAATGTTTTTAATCAAATTTGACTAAAATTTCACCAAAATTTTGTTCGTTAGTGCGTTTTCAATCAAATTTGACTAGAATTTCATTTGGATTTTGTTCAATGGCACCCTTCCTCTCTAATTTGACTAAAATTTCACCTGGATTTCATTCATTGGCATGCTCCTAATCAAATTTGACTAAAACTTCATCAAGATTTTGTTCGTTAGTGCATTTTACATCAAATTCGACTAAGATTTCATCTAAATTTTGTTCAATGGCGATTTTCAATCAAATTTGACTAAAATTTCACTTAACTTTGGTTCATTGACACATTTTTAATCAAATTTGACTAAAATTTCAAGCGACTTTTCATTGGCCCAGTTCCAATCAAACTTGAATAAAATTCTCACTTGAATTTCGTTCGTTGGCGTGTATCAAATCAATTTTGACTAAAATTTCGCCATGGTTTCATTCATTGGCGTGTATCAAATCAAATTTGACTAAAATTTCATGCGAATTTTTTCGTTGGCGCGTTTTCAATCAAATTTGACTGAAATTTCATCTCAATTTTGTTCATATGTGCGTTTTCAATCAGATTTGAATACAATTTCACCTAAGTTTGGTTCATTGGCGCGTTTCCAATCAAGTTTGACGAAAATTTCATATGACTTTGATTCATTGGCACATTTCGAATCAAACTTTAACTAGCATTTCAAGCGGATTTCTTCATTGGCACATTTCCTATCAAATTTTGACTAAAATTTTACATAAGTTTTGTTCATTAGTGCGTTTCCAATTAAATTTGACTAAAATTTCACCAGGATTTTGTTCATTCGTGCGTTTCAAATCAAATTTGACTTAAATTTCATTTGAATTTTGTTCTTTGGCGCGTTTCCTGCCAAATTTGACTAAAATTTCACATGACTTTGGTTCATTGGCACATTTCGAATCAAATTTGATTTAAATTTCGCCTGAATTTAGTTCATTTTCCTATATCAAGTAAAATTTCATTTGAATTTTGTTCATTAGCGCGTCCCCAATCAAATTTGACTAAAATTTCCCATGGTTTTGGTTCATCGGCGCATTTTCAATAAATTTTAACTAAAACTTCACTGGGATTTAGTTCATTGGTGTATTTCTAATCAAATTTGACTAAAATTTCACCAGGATTTTGTTCATTGGTGTGTTTCCCATCAAGTTTGACAAAGATTTCATCTTGATTTTGTTCATTGGCGCGTTTTCAAACAAATTTGACAAAAACTTCGCCTGAGTTTGGTTCATTGGCCATTTTCCAACCAAATTTAACTAAAATTTCACATGACTTTTGTTCACTGGCACATTTCGAATCAAATTTGACTAAACTTTCAAGCGAATTTTTTCATTGGCCTATTTCCATTCAAATTTGACTAAATTTTCACATGAGTTTTGTTTATTGGAGCGTTTCCAGTCAAATTTGACTAAAATTTCATCTGAATTTCGTTCATTGGTTTATATCAAATCAAATTTGACTAAATTTTCATCTGAATTATGTTCCTTGACACGTTTCCCTTCAAATTTAACTAACGTTTCACATGGGTTTGGTTCATTGGCGCAATTCCAATCAAATTTGACAAACATTTCACTTGGGTTTCGTTCAATGGCATGCATGAAATCAAATTTGCCTAAAATTTCAGCTAAATTTTGTTCTTGTTCCTTGGCGCGTTTTCCATCAAATTTGACTAAAATTTCAAATGGATTTAGTTCATTGGCGCGTTTCAAAACAAATTTGACAAAAATTTTACCGAGATATAGTCCATTGGCGTGTTTCTAATCAAATTGGACTAAAATTTCATCATGCTTTTGTTTGTTAGTACGTTTCACATCAAATTCGACTAAGATTTCGTCTAGATTTTTTTCATTAGGGCGTTTACAGTCATATTTGACTAAAAATTCACCCGTGTTTGGTTCATTGGCCCGTTTTCAATCAAATTAGACGGAAATTTCACATGATTTTGTTCATTGGCATATTTCAAATCAAATTTGACTAAACATTCACGCGAATTTTTTCGTTGGCACGTTTTCAATCAAATTTGACTAAAATTTCCCATGAATTTTGTTCATTGGAGCATTTCCAATTGAATTTGACTAAAATTTCACTAGGATTTCATTCATTGGTTTGTATCAAATCAAATATGACTAAAATTTCATCTGAATTTTTTCGTTGACGCTTTTCCCGTCAAATTGGACTAAAATTTCACATGGGTTTGGCTCATTAGCTCGATTCCAATCACATTTTACTAAAATTTCATCAAGATTTTGTTCATTAGCGTGTTTCTAATCAAATTGGACTAGAATTTCACCAGAATTTTGTTCGTTGGTGCGTTTTCAATCAAATTTGACTAGAATTTCATCTGAATTTTGTTCAATGGTGCGTTCTCAATCAAATTTGATCGAAACTTCACCTGAATTTGCTTCATTAGCACATTTTCAATCAAATTTGACTAAAATATCACATGACGTTGGTTTATTGACACATTTCGAATCAAAATTGACAACAATTTCAGGTGGGTTTTTCGTTGGCACGTTTCCAATCAAATTTGACTAAAATTTCACAAGGGTTTGGTTCGTTGGCTTGTTTGCAATCAAGTTTGACTAAAATTTCATCGGAATTTAGTTCATTTGCTTGTTTCTAATCAAATTTGACTAAAATTTCACAAGGATTTTGTTCGTTTGTTAGCGCGATGCAAATCAAAATTGACTAAAATTTCTTCTGGATTTTGTTCATTGGCGTGTTTTCTATCAAATTTGACTAAAAAATTTCACATGACTTTTGTTCATTGGCACGTTTCGAATCAAATTTGACTAAAATTTCATGCGACTTTTCATTGGCGCTATTCCAATCAAATTTGACTAAAATTTCACTTGGGTTTCGTTCATTGGCGTGTATCGAATCAAATTTGACTAAAATTTCACCAGGGTTTCGTTCATTGGAGTGTATAAAGTCAAATTTGACTTAAATTTCAACTGAATTTTCTTCGTTGGCGTGTTTACGATCAAATTTGACTGAAATTTTACATGAGTTTGGTTCATTGGTGCGTTTCCAATCAAATTTTGCTAAAATTTCACTACTTTGACAAGAATTTCATACGTGTTTTTTTGTTGGTGAGTTTTCATTCAAATTTGACAAAAAATTTCATGTGTTTGGTTCATTGGCCCATTTCCATTCAAATTTAACTAAAATTTCAGCGGGATTTAATTCATTGGCATGTTTCTAATCAAATTTGACTAAAATTTCCAATCAAATTTGACTAAAATTCACCTGATTTTGGCTCATTGGCGCGTTTTAATCAAATTTGACTAAAATTTCACATGACTTTGGTTCATTTGCACATTTTGAAGGAAATTTGACTAAAATTTCATGCGGCTTTACATTGGCTAAATTCCAATCAAATTTGACTAAAATTTCACTTGGGTTTCATATGTGTTTGGTTCATTGGGGTGTATCAAATCAAAATTGACAATAATTTCATCTGAATTTTGTTCGTTGGCACGTTTTTCATCAAATTTAATTAAATTTTCTCATGGGTTTGATTCATCGGCATGTTTCAAATCAAATTGACTAAAATTTCATCGGCATATAGCTCATTGGCGTGTTTCAAATCAAATTTGACTAAAATTTCATTAGGATTTTGTTCGTTAGTGCATTTCCAATTAAATTTGACTAGAATTTCATCTGAATTTTGTTCAATGGCGCGTTTTCAATCAAAATTGACTAAAATTTCACCTAAGTTTGCTTCATAGGCACGTTTTCAATGAAATTTGACTAAAATTTCACATTACTCTGTTCATTCGCACATTTCCAATCAAATTTGACTAAAATTTCATGCAAATTTTTTCGTTGGCGTGTTTTCAATCATATTTAGCAAAAATTTCACATGTGTTTGGTTCATTGGCATGTTTCCAATCAAATTTGATTAAAATCTCATCGGGATTTAGTTCATTAACATATTTCTAATCAAATTTGACTGAAATTTCACATGGGTTTGGTTCATCGGCACGTTTCCAATCAAATTTGACTAAAATTTCACCGTGATTTGATTCATTGGCGTGTTTCTAATCAAATTTGACTAAAATTTCATTAGAATTTTGTTCGTTAGTATGTTTCATATCAAATTTAACTAAAATTTCATTTGAATTTAGTTCATTGGCGCGTTTTCAATCAAATTTGACTAAAATTTCACATGACTTTGGTTCATTGGTACATTTCGAATCAAATTTACTAAAAGTTCGTGTAGCTTTTCATTGGCGTAATTCCAATCAAATTTGACTAAAATTTCACGAGGGTTTCATTCATTGGTGCGTATCAAATCAAATTTGACTAAATTTCATCTGAATTGTGTTCATTGGCACGTTTCCCATCAAATTTGACTAAAATTTCACACGAGTTTGGTTCATTGGTGCGTTTCCAATCAAATTCGCCTAAAATTTCACATGACTTTGGTTCATTGGCACATTTCGAATCAAATTTAACTAAAATTTCATGAGTATTTTTTTGTTGTCACGTTTCCAATCAAATTTCACTAAAGTGTCACATGTGTTTGGTTCATTGGAGCGATTCCAATCAGATTTTACTAAAATTTCATTGGGATTTTTTATTAGCATGTTTCTAATTAAATTTGACTAAAATTTCACTACAATTTTGTTCGTTTGGTCATTTCCAATCAAATTTGACCAGAATTTCATCTGAAATTTCGTCAATAACGTGTTCTCATTCAAATTTGACTAAAATTTCACATGACTTTAGTTCATTGGCCCATTTTTAATAAAATTTGACTAAACTTTCAAGCGAATTTTGTCATTGGTGGGTTTCCATTCAAATTTAACTAAATTTCACTTGAGTTTTGTTCATTGGAGCGTTTCCAATCAAATTTGACTAAAATTTCACTTGGGTTTTGTTCATTGGCTTGTGTTAAATCAAATTTGACTAAAATTTCATCTGAAATTTGTTCGTTAACGCGATTCCCATCAAATTTAACAAAAATTTCACATGGCTTTGGTTCATTGGTGCGATTCCAATCAAAATTTACTAAAATTTCATCGAGATTTTGTTCATTGGCCTATCTTTAATCAAATTTGACTAAAATTTCACAAGGATTTTATGCGTTAGTGCATATCCAATCAAATTTGACTAGAATTTCATTTGAATTTTGTTCAATGGCGCGTTCTCAATCAAATTTGACTAAAAATTCACCTGAGTTTGATTCATTGGAGCTTTTTCAATCAAATTTGACTAAAATTTCGCAACACTTTGGTTCATTGGCACATTTCGAATCAAATTTGACTAAACTTTCAATTGGATTCTTTCGTTGGTAGGTTTATATTCAAATTTGACTAAAATTTCGCATGACTTTTGTTCATTGGAGCGTTTTCAATCGAATTTAACTAAAATTTCACCTGGGTTTCGTTCATTGACTTGTATCACATTAAATTTGACTAAAATTTCATCTGAATTTTGTTTGTTGACAAGTTTCTGATCAAATTTGATAAAAATTTCACATGGATTTGGTTTATTGGCGTGATTGTAATCAAATTTTACTAAAATTTCATCGAGATTTCATTCATTGGTGTGTTTCTAATCAAATTTTACAAAAATTTCACTAGCATTTTGTTCGTTAATGAGTTTCCAATCAAATTTGACTAGAATTTCATCTGGATTTTATTCAATGGTGCGTTCTCAGTCAAATTTGACTAAAATTTTACCTAAATTTGCTTCATAGGCGCGTTTTCAATCAAATTTGGCTAAAATTTCACATGACTAGCTCGTTTCCAATTAAATTTGACTAAAATTTCACAAGGGTTTGGTTCATTGGCCCGTTTCCAATCAAATTTGACTAAAATTTCACCTAAGTTTGCTTCATAGGCACGTTTTCAATGAAATTTGACTAAAATCTCACATTACTCTGGTTCATTCGCACATTTCGAATCAAATTTGACTAAAATTTCATGCAAATTTTTTCGTTGGCGCGTTTTCAATCATATTTGACTAAAATTTCACATGTGTTTAGTTCATTGGCGTGTTTCCAATCAAATTTGATTAAAATTTCATCGGGATTTGGCTCATTAACGCATTTCTCATCAAATTTGACTGAAATTTGACTAGTATTTTGATCGTTAAAACATTTCTAATCAAATTTGACTAAAATTTCATCTGAATTTTGTTCACTGGCTCGTCTTCAATCAAATTTGACTAAAATTTCACCTGAGTTTCATTCAATGGTACGTTTTCAATCACATATGACTAAAATTTCACATGACTTTGGTTCATTGGCATTTCGAATCAAATTTGATTAAAATTTCATGCGGCTTTTCATTGGCGCAATTCCAATCAAATTTGACTAAATCTTCATTTGGGTTTCATTCATTTGCGTGTATCAAATCAAATTTGACCAAAACTTCATCTGAATTTTGTTCATTGGTGCATATCCCATCAAATTTGACTAAAATTTCACATGGGTTAGGTTCATCAGCACGTTTCCAATCAAATTTGACTAAAATTTCACTGTGATTTGGTTCATTGGCGTGTTTCTAATCAAATTTGACTAAAATTTCATTAGAATGTTGTTCGTTAGTACGTTTCATATCAAATTTGACTAAGATTTCTTCTGGATTTTGTTCATTGGTGCGTTTTCAATCAAATTTGACTAAAATTTCACATGACTTTGGTTCATTGGTACTTTTCGAATCAAATTTACTAAAATTTCATGTAGCTTTTCATTGGCATAATTCCAATCAAATTTGACTAAAATTTGACTTGGATTTCGTTCATTGGCATGCATCAAATCAAATTTGACTAAAATTTCACCAGGGTTTCGTTCATTGGCGTGTATCAAATCAAATTTGACTAAATTTCATCTGAATTATGTTCATTGGCACATTTCCCATCAAATTTGACTAAAATTTCACATAGATTTGGTTCATTGGTGCGTTTCCAATCAAATTTACCTAAAATTTCACATGACTTTGGTTCATTGACACATTTCGAATCAAATTTAACTAAAATTTCATGAGTATTTTTTTGTTGGCACGTTTCCAATCAATTTTCACTAAAATGTCACAAGTGTTTGGTTCATTGCAGCGATTCCAATCAAATTTTACTAAAATTTCATTGGGATTTTTTTATTAGCATGTTTCTAATCAAATTTGACTAAAATTTCACTATAGTTTTGTTCGTTCAGCCATTTCCAATCAAATTTGACTAGAATTTCATTTGGAATTTCGTCAATAGCGCGTTCTCATTCAAATTTGACTAAAATTTCACATGAGTTTGTTTCATAAGTGCTTTTTTAATCAAATTTGACTAAAATTTCACATGATTTTGGTTCATTAGCACATTTCGAATAAAATTTGACTAAACTTTCAAACGAATTTTGTCATTGGTGGGTTTCCATTCAAATTTGACTAAATTTTACTTGAGTTTTGTTCATTGGAGTGTTTCCAATCAAAGTTGACTAAAATTTCACTTGGGTTTCGTTCATTGGTTTGTGTTAAATCAAATTTGACTAAAATTTCAGCTGAAATTTGTTCGTTGACGCGGTTCCCATCAAATTTGACAAAAATTTCACATGGCTTTGGTCCATTGGCGCGATTCCAATCAAATTTTACTAAAATTTCGTCGAGATATTGTTCATTAGCTTGTCTTTAATCAAATTTGACTAAAATTTAACATGGATTTTTTCGTTACTGCATTTCCAATCAAATTTGACTAGAATTTCATTTAAATTTTATTCAATGGTGCGTTCTCAATCAAATTTTACTAAAAATTCACCTGAGTTTGATTCATTGGAACGTTTCCAATCAAATTTGACTAAAATTTCACAACACTTTGGTTCATTGGCACATTTTGAATCAAATTTGACTAAACTTTCAAGTGGATTCTTTCGTTGGCAGGTTTCTATTCAAATTTGACTAAAATTTCACATGACTTTTGTTCATTGGAGCATTTCCAATCGAATTTAACTAAAATTTCACCTGGGTTTCGTTCATTGACTTGTATTACATTAAATTTGACTAAAATTTCATCTGAGTTTTGTTTTTTGACAAGTTTCCGATCAAATTTGACAAAAGTTTCATATGGATTTGGTTTATTGGCGCGATTGTAATCAAATTTTACTAAAATTTCATCGGGATTTTGTTCATTGGCGTGTTTCTAATCAAATTTGACTAAAATTTCACCAGTATTTTGTTCGTTAATGCATTTCCAATCAAATTTGACTAGAATTTCATCTGAATTTTGTTCGATGGCATGTTCTCAGTCAAATTGGACTAAAATTTTACCTAAATTTGCTTCATAGGCGCGTTTTCAATCAAATTTGGCTAAAATTTCACATGACTAGCTTGTTTTCAATTAAATTTGACTAAAATTTCACAAGGGTTTGGTTCATTGGCCCGTTTCCAATCAAATTTGAATAAAATTTCACCAAGATTTATTTCATAGACGTGTTTCTAATCAAATTTGACTAAAATTTCACAGAAATTTTGTTCGTTCGTGCGTTTCAAATAAAATTTGACTAAAATTTCATCTGAATTTTGGTAATTGGCGCATTTTCAATCAAATTTGACTAAAATTTCACATGACTTTGGTTCATTGGCACATTTCAAATCAAATTTGACTAAAATTTATTGCAGCTTTTCATTGGCACAATTTCAATCAAATTTGACTAAAATTTCACTTGGGTTTCGTTCATTGGCGTGTGTCAAATCAAATTTTACTAAAATTTCACAGTGTTTCGTTCATTAGCGTGTATCAAGTCAAATTTGACTAAAATTTCACATGGGTTTGGTTTATAGGCACATTTCGAATTAAATTCGACTAAAATTTCATGCGGATTTTTTCATTGCCGCGTTTCCAATTGAATTTGTCTAAAATTTCACATGTGTTTGGTTCATTGGCACGTTTCCAATCAAATTTGATTAAAATTTTACCAGGATTTGGCTCATTAGCTTGTTTCTAATCAAATTTAACTGAAATTGTACTAGGACTTTTTTTCGTTAGATGATTTTCAATCAAATTTGACTAAAATTTCTTTTGAATTTTGTTCATTAGCGCATTTTCAGAACAATCTGAATAAAATTTCCCCTTAGTTTCGTTCATTGGCACTTTTCCAATCAAACTGACTAAATTTCACATGACTTTGGTTCATTGGCACATTTCGAATCAAATTTGACTAAAAATTTATGCGGCTTTTCATTGGCCCAGTTCCAATAAAATTTGACTAAAATTTCACATGGTTTCATTCATTGGCATGTATTAACTCAAATTTAATTAAAATTTCATCTGAATTTTGTTCGTAGGCACGTTTTCCATCAAATTTGACTAAAATTTCACATGGGTTTGGTTCATTGGTGCGTTTTCAATAAAATTTGACTAAATTTTCACTGGGGTTTAGTTCATTAGCGAGTTTCTGATCAAATTTAACTAAGATTTCATCGGGATTTTGTTCGTTAGTGCGTTTCACTTAAAATTCGACTAAGATTTCATCTCAATTTTGTTCATTTGCACATTTTCAATTAAATTTAATTAAAATTTCACGTGACTTTGGTTCATTGGCACATTTCGAATCAAATTAGACTAAATTTTCATGCGACTTTTCATTGGCACAATTCCAATCATATTTGACTAAAATTTCACTTGGATTTCGTTCATTAGCATGTATCAAATCAAATTGGACTAAAATTTCACAAGGGTTTAGTTCATTGGCGTGTATCAAATCAAATTTGACTGAAATTTCATCTGAATTGTGTTTGTTGGCAAGTTTCCCATCAAATTTAACTAAAATTTCACATGTGTTTGGTTTATTGGCGCGTTTCCAATCAAATTTGACTAAAATTTCATGCAACTTTTCACTAGCGCAGTTCCAATTAAATTTAATTAGAATTTCACTTGCTTTCATTCATTGGTGTGTATCAAATCAATTTTGACTATAATTTCATTTGAATTTTATTCGTAGGCGCATTTCCCATCAAAATTTGACTCAAATTTCACATGGATTTGGTTAATTGGCACATTTCCAATCAAATTTGACTAAAATTTCACTGAAATTTAGTTCATTGGTGGGTTTCTAATCAAATTTGGCTAAAATTTCATCAGGATTTCATTCGTTAGTGCATTTCATTTCAAATTCGACTAAGATTTCATTTGAATTTTGTTCATTGATGCGTATTCAATCAAATTTGACTAAAATTTCACATGATATTGGTTCATTGGCACATTTTGAATCAAATTTGACTAAAATTTCATGCGACTTTTCATTGGTGTAATTCTAATCAAATTTGACTAAAATTTTACTTGGATTTCGTTCATTGCGTGTATCAAAATCAAATTTGACTAAAATTTCCCAAGGATTTCGTTCATTGACATGTATCAAATCAAATGTGGTTAAAATTTCATCTGAATTGTGTTCGTTGGCGCGTTTCCCATCGAATTTGACTAAAATTTCACATGAGTTTGGTTCATTGTAGCATTTCCAATCAAATTTGACTAAAATCTTACATGATTTCGGTTCATTGGCATATTTTGAATCAATTTTGGAAAAAAATTCATGCGAGTTTTTTCGTTGGCGCGTTTCTAATCAAATTTGACTAAAAATTCACATGTTTGGTTCATTGGCACGTTTCCAATCAAATTTGATTAAAATTTCACCGAGATTTAGTTCATTGCCATGTTTCTAATTAAATTTGACTAAAATTTCATCGGGATTTTGTTTGTTAGAGTATTTTCAATCAAATTTGACTAAAATTTCATCTGAGTTTTGTTCATCGACACGTTTTCAATCAAATTTGACTAAAATTTTATCTGAGTTTGGTTCATTTGGCGTGTTTTCAATCAAATTTGACTTAAATTTCACATAACTTTGGTTCATTAGCACATTATGAATCAAATTTAACTAGAATTTCAGGCGGGTTTTTCCATTGGCGCGTTTTCAATCAAATTTGACTAAAATTTCATTAGAGTTTTGTTTATTGGCGCATTTCCAATCAAATTTGACTAAAATTTCACCTGAATTTCGTTCATTGGCGTGATTCTGATAAAATTTTCATAAAATTTCGCTAGGATTTTGTTCATTCGTACGTCTCAAATCAAATTTAACTTAAGTTTATCTTGAATTTTATTCTT
The DNA here is from genome assembly GCF_002742605.1 of Olea europaea var. sylvestris. Taxonomy (NCBI): domain Eukaryota; kingdom Viridiplantae; phylum Streptophyta; class Magnoliopsida; order Lamiales; family Oleaceae; genus Olea; species Olea europaea. Next base: position 193,840 of record NW_019245723.1, read on the forward strand.
TGGTGCGTTTCCAATCAAATTTAACTAAAATTTCATACTAATTTTTTCGTTGGCGCCTTTCAAATCAAATTTGACTAAAATTTCGCCTGAATTTCGTTTATTGTCATGTATCAAGTAAAATTTGACCCAAATTTTATCTGAATTTTGTTCGTTGCTGCGTTTCCAATCAAATTTGACTAAAATTTCCCATGGGTTTGGTTCATCGGCACGCTTTCAATAAAATTTAACTAAAATTTCACCAGGATTTAGTTCATTGGTGTGTTTCAAATCAAATTTGACTAAAATTTCATCTGAATTTTGTTCGTTAGTGCGTTTCATATCAAATTTGACTAAGATTTCATCTTGATTTTGTTCATTGGCATGTTTTCAGTCAAATTTGGCTAAAATTTCACCTGAGTTTGGTTCATTGACCCATTTCTATTCAAATTTAACTAAAATTTCACATGGCTTTTGTTCATCGGCACATTTCGAATCAAATTTGATTTAACTTTCAAACGGATTTTTTCATTGGCGCATTTCCATTCAAATTTGACTACACTTTCGCATGAGTTTTGTTCATTGGAGTGTTTTCAATCAAATTTGATTAAAATTTCACCTGGATTTCGTTCATTGGCTTATATCAAATCAAATTTGACAAAAATTTCACAAGGATTTTGTTCATTGGCGCGATTCCATTCAAATTTGACTAAAATTTCATCGGGATTTTGTTCATTGGCGTGTTTTTATTGAAATTTGAACAAAATTTCGGCAGAATTTTATTCGTTAGCACGTTTCCAATTAAATTTGATCAGAATTTCATCTAAATTTTGATCATTGGCACATTTTCAATCAGATTTGAGTAAAATTTCACCTGAGTTTGGTTCATTGGTATGTTTTCAATCAAATTTGATTAAAATTTCACATGACTTGAGCTCGTTGGCACATTTCGAATCAAATTTGACTAAAATTTCATGCAGCTTTTCATTGGCGCAGTTTCAATCATGTTTGACTAAAATTCATTTGGTTTCATTCATTGTCGTGTACCAAATCAAATTTAACTAAAATTTCATTTGAATTTTGTTCGTTGGCGCATTTCCCATCAAATTTGACTAAAATTTCACGTGGATTTTGTTCGTTGGCACATTTCCAATCAACTTTAACCAAAATTTCACATGACTTTGGTTCATTGGCACATTTCGAATCAAATTTGACTAAAATTTCATGCAAGTTTTTTTGTTGGTGCGTTTCTAATCAAATTTGACTAAAATTTCATCTGAATTTTGTTCATTGGCGCGTTTCCCAGCAAATTTGTCTCAAATTTCACATGGGTTTGGTTCATTGGCATGTTTCCAATCAAATTTGACTAAAATTTCACCAGAATTTAGTTCATTGGTGGGTTTCTAATCAAATTTGACTAAAATTTCATCAGGATTTTGTTCATTAGTGCGTTTCACTTCAAATTTGATTAAGATTTCATCTGAATTTTGTTCATCGGCACATTTTCAATCAAATTTGACTAAAATTTCACATACTTTTGGTTCATTAGCACATTTCGAATCAAACTTGACTAAAATTTTATGCGGCTTTTCATTGGCGTAATTCCAATCAAATTTGACTAAATTTCACTTGGATTTCGTTCATTGAGGTGTATCAAATCAAATTTGACCAAATTTTTCGTAGGGTTTCGCTCATTGACTAAAATTTCATCTGAATTGTGTTCGTTGGCGCGTTTCCCATCATATTTGAATAAATTTCATATGGGTTTGGTTCATTGCAGTGTTTCCAATCAAATTTGACTAAAATTTTACATGACTTTGTTCATTGGCACATTGCGAATTAAATTTGACTAAAATTTCATGTGAGTTTCTTCGTTGGCACTTTCCCAATCAATCTTGACTAAAATTTCACATGTTTGGTTCATTGGCATGTTTCCAATCAAATTTGATTAAAATTTTATCGGGATTTAGTTCATTGGCATGTTTCTAATCAAATTTGACTAAAATTTCACCGGGACTTTGTTCGTTAGAGTATTTCCAATCAAATTTGATTAAAATTTCATCTTAATTTTTGCTCATTGGCACGTTGTCAATCAAATTTGACTAAAATTACATCTGAGTTTGGTTCATTGGTGTGTTTTCAATCAAATTTGACTAAAATTTCACATGACTTTCGTTCATTGACACATTACGAATCAAATTTAACTAGAATTTCAAGCGGGTTTTTTCGTTAGCGCGTTTCCTATCAAACTTGACTAAAATTTCCCAAGAGTTTTGTTCACTGGCACGTTTCCAATCAATTTTGACTAAAATTTTGCCTGGATTGTATTCATTGGCGTGTTTCTAATAAAATTTGACTAAAATTTCACTAGGATTTTGTTTGTTCCTTCGTTTGAAATCAAATTTGACTTAAGTTTATTCTGGATTTTATTTTTTGGCGCATTTCAAATCAAATTAGACTAAAATTTCACACGACTTTGGTTCATTGGCTCATTTCGAATCAAATTTGACTAAAGTTTCATGCTGATTTTTTCGTTGGCCCTTTTCAAATCAAATTTGACTAAAATTTCTCCCGGATTTCATTTTGTCATGTATCAAGTAAAATTTGACTCAAATTTTGTCTGAATTTTGTTCATTGGCGCGTCTCCAATCAAATTTAACTAAAATTTCCCATGGATTTGGTTCATCGGCATGTTTCTAATAAAATTTAACTAAAATTTTATCGGGATTTAGTTCATTGGCATGTCTCAAATCAAATTTGACTAAAATTTCATCAGTATTTTGTTCGTTAGTGTGTTTGACATCAAATTTGACTAAGATTTCATCTTGATTTTGTTCATTGGCACGTTTTCAGTTAAATTTGACTAAGATTTCATCTTGATTTTGTTCATTGGCACGTTTTTAGTCAAATTTGACAAATTTTCACCTGAATTTGGGTCATTGGCCCATTTCCGTTCAAATTTACCTAAAATTCACACGACTTTTGTTAATCGGCATATTTCAAATCAAATTTGACTTAACTTTCAGATGGATATTTTCATTGGCACGTTTTCAGTCAAATTTGACAAAATTTCACCTGAGTTTGGGTCATTGGCCCATTTCCATTCAAATTTAACTAATATTTCACACGACTTTTGTTCATCAGCCCATTTCGAATCAAATTTGACTTAACTTTCAGATGGATTTTTTCATTGGCACGTTTCCATTTAAATTTGACTAAAATTTCGCATTAATTTTGTTCATTGGAGCGTTTCCAATCAAATTTGGCTAAAATTTTACTGGGGTTTCTTTTATTGGCCTGTAACAAATTAGATTTGACTAACGTTTCATCTGAATTTTGTTCATTGGCGCGTTTCCCTTCAAATTTGACTAAAATTTCACATGGGTTTGGTTTGTTGGCGCGTTTCCAATCAAATTTGACTAAAATTTCATCTGAATTGTGTTCGTTGGAGCGTTTCCCATCATATTTGATTAAATTTCACATGGGTTTGGTTCATTGCCGCGTTTCCAATTAAATTTGACTAAAATTTCACATGACTTTGGTTCATTGGCACATTTCGAATCAAATTTGACTAAAATTTTATGCGTGTTTCTTCGTTGGTGCTTTTCCAATCAAATTTGACTAAAATGTCATATGTTTGGTTCATTGGCGTGTTTTCAATCAAATTTGATTAAAATTTTACTAAGATTTAGTTCATTGGCGTGTTTCTAATCAAATTTGACTAAAATCTCACCGGGATTTTGCTCGTTAGAGTATTTCCAATCAAATTAGACTAAAATTTCATCTTAATTTTTGTTCATTGGCACGTTTTCAATTAAATTTGACTAAAATTACATATGAGTTTGGTTCATTGGCATGTTTTCAATCAAATTTGACTAAAATTTCACATGACTTTGGTTCATTGGCACATTACGAATCAAATTTAACTAGAATTTCAAGCGGGTTTTTTCTTTAGCACGTTTCCAATCAAATTTGACTAAAATTTCACTAGAGTTTTGTTTACTGGCACGTTTCCAATCAATTTTGACAAAAAATTCGCATGGATTGCATTCATTGGCGTGTTTCTAATAAAATTTGACTAAAAATTTACTAGGATTTTGTTCGTTCGTGCGTTTGAAATCAAACTTGACTTAATTTTGTTCTGATTTTATTCTTTGGCCCGTTTCAAATCAAATTAGACTAAATTTTCACATGAATTTGGTTCATTGGCTCATTTCGAATCAAATTTGACTAAAGTTTTAGGTTGATTTTTTCGTTGGAGCTTTTCAAATCAAATTTGACTAAAATTTCCCCCGAATTTCATTTATTGTCATGTATCAAGCAAAATTTGACTCAAATTTTATCTGAATTTTGTTCGTTGGCACGTCTCCAATCAAATTTGACTAAAATTTCCCGTGGATTTGGTTCATCGGCACGTTTCTAATAAAATTTAACTAAAATTTCATCGGAATTTAGTTCATTGGCCTGTCTCAAATCAAATTTGACTAAAATTTCATCAATATTTTGTTCGTTAGTGCATTTCACATCAAATTTGACTTAACTTTCAGACGGATATTTTCATTGGCACGTTTTCAGTCAAATTTGACAAAATTTCACCTGAGTTTGGGTCATTTCCATTCAAATTTAACTAATATTTCACACGACTTTTGTTCACCAGCCCATTTTGAATCAAATTTGACTTAACTTTCAGATGGATTTTTTCATTGGCGCGTTTCCACTTAAATTTGACTAAAATTTCGCATCAGTTTTGTTCATTGGAGCGTTTCCAATCAAATTTGGCTAAAATTTTACTGGGGTTTCTTTTATTGGCCTATAACAAATCAGATTTGACTAACGTTTCATCTGAATTTTGTTCATTGACGCGTTTCCCTTCAAATTTGACTAAAATTTCACATGGGTTTGGTTCGTTGGCACGTTTCTAATCAAATTTGACTAAAATTTCATCTGAATTTTATTCATTGGCACGTTTCCCATCAAATTTGACTCAAATTTCACATGGGTTTGGTTCATTGGCACGTTTCCAATCAAATTTGACTAAAATTTTACCAGATTTAGTTCATTGGTGGGTTTCTGATCAAATTTGACTGAAATTTCATCAGGATTTTGTTCGTTAGTGCGTTTCACTTCAAATTCGATCAAGATTTAATCTGAATTTTGTTCATCGGCACGTTTTTAATCAAATTTGACTAAAATTTCACATACATTTGGTTCATTGGCACATTACGAATCAAACTTGACTAAAATTTCATACGGCTTTTCATTGGCGTAATTCCAATCAAATTTGACTAAATTTTACTTGGATTTCATTCATTGGCGTGTGTCAAATCAAATTTGACCTAAATTTTCGTAGGGTTTCGCTCATTGGCATGTATCAAATCAATTTTGACTAAAATTTCATTTGAATTGTGTTCATTGGTGCGTTTTCCATCATATTTCAATAAATTTCACATGGGTTTGGTTCATTGCCGCGTTTCCAATCAAATTTGGCTAAAATTTCACATGACTTTGGTTCATTGGCACATTTCGAATCAAATTTGACTAAAATTTCATGCGAGTTTCTTCGTTGGCGCTTTTCCAATCAAATTTGACTAAAATTTCACATGTTTTGTTCATTAGCGTGTTTCCAATCAAATTTGATTAAAATTTTACCAGGATTTAGTTCATTGGCATGTTTCTAATCAAATTTGACTAAAATTTCACCAAAATTTTGTTCGTTAGAGTATTCCCAATCAAATTTGATTAAAATTTCATCTTAATTTTTGTTCATTTGCACGTTTTTTATCATATTTGACTAAAATTACATCTGAGTTTGGTTCATTGATGTGTTTTCAATCAAATTTGACTAAAATTTCACAAGACTTTGGTTCATTGGCACATTACGAATCAAATTTAACTAGAATTTCAAGCGAGTTTTTTTGTTAGCTCGTTTCCAATCAAATTTGAATAAAATTTCACTAGAGTTTTGTTCACTGGCACGTTTCCAATCAATTTTGACTAAAATTTTGCCTGGATTGCATTCATTGGCGTGTTTCTAATAAAATTTGACTAAAATTTCACTAGGTTTTTGTTCGTTCGTGCGTTTGAAATCAAATTTGACTTAAGTTTATTCTGAATTTTATTCTTTGGCGCGCTTTAAATCAAATTAGATTAAAATTTCACATGACTTTGGGTCATTGGCTCATTTCGAACAAATTTGACTAAAGTTTCATGCTGATTTTTTTGTTGGAGCTTTTCAAATTAAATTTGACCAAAATTTCCTCCGAATTTCATTTATTGTCATGTATCAAGTAAAATTTGACTCAAATTTTATCTGAATTTTGTTCGTTGGCGCGTCTCCAATCAAATTTGACTAAAATCTCCCATGGATTTGGTTCATCGGCACGTTTCTAATAAAATTTAACTAAAATTTCACCGGAATTTAGTTCATTGGCGTGTCTCAAATCAAATTTGATAAAACTTTCATTAGTATTTTGTTCATTAGTGCGTTTCACATCAAATTTGACTAAGATTTCATCTTGATTTTGTTCATTAGCATGTTTTCAGTCAAATTTGACAAAATTTCACCTGAGTTTGGGTTATTGGCCCATTTCCATTCAAACTTAACTAACATTCACATGAATTTTGTTCATCGACACATTTCGAATCAAATTTGACTTAACTTTCAGACGGATTTTCTATTGGCACGTTTCCCATCAAATTTGACTTAAATTTCACATGAGTTTGGTTCATTAGCACGTTTCCATTCAAATTTAACTAAAATTTCACCAGAATTAAGTTCATTGGGGGGTTTCTAATCAAATTTGACTAAAATTTCATCAAGATTTCGTCCGTTAGTGCGTTTCACTTCAAATTCGACAAAGATTTCATCTGAATTTTGTTCATCGGTACGTTTTCAATCAAATTTGACTAAAATTTCACATACCTTTGGTTCATTGGAACATTTCGAATCAAACTTGACTAAAATTTTATGCGACTTTTCATTGGCATAATTCCAATCAAATTTGACTAAATTTCACTGGGATTTCGTTCATTGGGGTGTGTCAAATCAAATTTGACCAAAATTTCTGTATGGTTTTGCTCATTGGCATGTATCAAATCAATTTTGACTAAAATTTCATCTGAATTGTGTTCGTTGGAGCGTTTCCCATCATATTTGAATAAATTTCACATGGGTTTGGTTCATTGCCGCGTTTCCAATTAAATTTGACTAAAATTCACATGACTTTGGTTCATTGGCATATTTCGAATCAAATTTGACTAAAATTTCATTCGAGTTTCTTCGTTGGCGCTTTTCAAATCAAATTTGACTAGAATTTCACATGTTTGGTTCATTGGCGTGTTTCCAATCAAATTTGATTAAAATTTTACCGGGATTTAGTTTATTGGCGTGTTTCTAATCAAATTTGACTAAAATTTCACTGAAATTTTGTTCGTTAGAGTATTTCCAATCAAATTTGATCAAAATTTCATCTTAATTTTTTTTCATTGGCACGTTTTCAAACAAATTTGACTAAAATTACATCTGAGTTTTGTTCATTGGCGTGTTTTCAATCAAATTTGACTAAAATTTCACATGACTTTGGTTCATTAGCATATTACGAATCAAATTTAACTAGAATTTCAAGCCCGTTTTTTCGTTAGCCCGTTTCCAATCAAATTTGACTAAAATTTCACTAGAGTTTTGCTCACTGGCATGTTTCAAATCAATTGACTAAAATTTCGCTTGGATGGCCTTCATTGGCATGTTTCTAATAAAATTTGATTAAAATTTCACTACGATTTTGTTCGTTCCCACGTTTCAAATCAAATTTGACTTAAGTTTATTCTGAATTTTATTCTTTGTCGCGTTTCAAATCAAATTAGAATAAAATTTCACATGACTTTGGTTCATTGGCCCATTTCTAATCAAATTTGACTAAAGTTTCATGCTGATTTTTTCGTTGGCGCTTTTTAAATCAAATTTGACTAAAATTTCCCCAGGATTTCATTTATTGTCATGTATCAAGTAAAAATTGACTCATATATTTATCTGAATTTTGTTCGTTGTCGCGTCTCCAATCAAATTTGACTAAAATTTCCTATGGATTTGGTTCATCGGCACGTTTCTAATAAAATTTAACTAAAATTTCATCGGAATTTAGTTCATTGGCATGTCTCAAATAAAATTTGACTAAAATTTCACTCGTATTTTGTTCGTTAGTGCGTTTGACATCAAATTTGACTAAGATTTCATCTTGATTTTGTTCGTTAGCACGTTTTCAGTCAAATTTGACAAAATTTCACCTGAGTTTGGGTCATTGGCCCATTTCCATTCAAATTTAACTAAAATTTCACATGACTTTTGTTCATCGGCACATTTCGAATCAAATTTGACTTAACTTTCAGGCGGATTTTTTCATTGGCGCGTTTCCATTCAAATTTGACTAGAATTTCGCATGAGTTTTATTCATTGGAGCGTTTCCAATCAAATTTGACTAAAATTTCAACTGGGTTTCTTTCATTGGCCTGAAACAAATCAAAATTGACTAACTTTTCATCTGAATTTTTTTCATTGGCACGTTTCCCTTCAAATTTGACTAAAATTTCACATGGGTTTGGTTCGTTGGCACGTTTCCAATTAAATTTGACTAAAATTTCACATGACTTTGGTTCATTGGCATATTTCGAATCAAATTTGACTAAAATTTTATGCGGCTTTTCATTGGCATAGTTCCAATCAAATTTGACTAAAATTTCATCAGAATTTTGTTCATTGGCACGTTTCCCATCAAATTTGACTCAAATTTCACATGTGTTTGGTTCATTGGCCTATTTCCAATCAAATTTGACTAAAATTTCACCAGAATTTAGTTCAATGGTGGGTTTCTGACCAGATTTGACCAAAATTTCATCAAGATTTTGTTCGTTAGTGCGTTTCACTTCAAATTCGACAAATATTTCATTTGAATTTTGTTCATCGGCATGTTTTCAATCAAATTTGACTAAAATTTCACATACCTTTGGTTCATTGGCACATTTCGAACCAAACTTGACTAAAATTTCATGCGGCTTTTCATTGGCATACTTCCAATCAAATTTGACTAAATTTCTCTTGGATTTCGTTCATTGGCGTGTGTCAAATCAAATTTGACCAAAATTTCCGTAGGGTTTCACTCATTGGCATGTATCAAATCAATTTTGACTAAAATTTTATTTGAATTGTGTTCCTTGGCACTTTCCCATCATATTTGAATAAATTTCACATGGGTTTTTTCATTGGCGTGTTTCCATTCAAATTTGCCTAAAATTTCACAAGTTTGGTTCGTTGGCGTGTTTCCAATCAAATTTGATTAAAATTTTACCGGGATTTAGTTTATTGGCGTGTTTCTAATCAAATTTGACTAAAATTTTGTCGAAATTTTGTTCGTTAGAGTATTTCCAATCAAATTTGATTAAAATTTTATCTTAATTTTGTTCATTGGCACGTTTTCAATCAGATTTGACTAAAATTACATCTGAGTTTGGTTCATTGGCCTGTTTTCAATCAAATTTGACTTAAATTTCACATGACTTTGTTTCATTGGCACATTACGAATCAAATTTAACTAGAATTTCAAGCGGGTTTTTTCGTTAGTGCGTTTTCAATCAAATTTGACTAAAATTTCACTCGAGTTTTGTTCACTGGCACGTTTCCAATCAATTTTGACTAAAATTTCGCCTGGATTGCATTCATTGGCGTGTTTCTAATAAAATTTGACTAAAATTTCACTAGATTTTTGTTCGTTCGTGCGTTTGAAATCAAATTTGACTTAAGTTTATTCTGAATTTTATTCTTTGGCGCGTTTCAAATCAAATTAGACTAAAATTTCACATGACTTTAGTTCATTGGCTCATTTCGAATCAAATTTGACTAAAGTTTCAGGCTGATTTTTTCGTTGGAGCTTTTCAAATCAAATTTGACTAAAGTTTCAGGCTGATTTTTTCGTTGGAGCTTTTCAAGTCAAATTTGACTAAAACTTCCCCCGAATTTCATTTCTTGTCATGTATCAAGTAAAATTTGACTCAAATTTTATCTGAATTTTGTTTGTTGGCACGTCTCCAATCAAATTTGACTAAAATTTCCCATGGATTTGGTTCATCGGCACGTTTCTAATAAAATTTAACTAAGATTTCATCGGGATTTAGTTCATTGGCGTGTCTCAAATCAAATTTGACTAAAATTTCATCAGTATTTTGTTCTTTAGTGTATTTCACATCAAATTTGACTAAGATTTCATCTTGATTTTGTTCATTGGCACATTTTCAGTCAAATTTGACAAAATTTCACCTGAATTTGGGTCATTGGCCCATTTCCATTCAAATTTAACTAAAATTTCACATGTGAATTTTCATTGACCCAGTTACTAATAAGATAGAAAGGGCTTTTCTTGCTTGTTTAGTAAAGTCTCACTTTTTTATAGGAGTTGGTACTTGCTAGGGCACTCTTTATTCTTCATTCGAAACTAATGAGTGTCCGATAGGGGCTTTCTGCCCGTGGTTGTCGGATCCCCTTTGATTAGGTGTCGGTGGAAAGGAATCCTCTCGTCCTCAGACTAGGGCGAAAGATCATGAACCTAATTTGACTAAAATCTCATCTGAATTTTATTCATTAGCACGTTTCCCATCAAATTTGACTCAAATTTCATGTGTGTTTGGTTCATTGGCATGTTTTCAATCAAATTTGACCAAAATTTCACATGACTTTGGTTCATTGACATATTTGGAATCAAATTTGACTAAAATTTCACATGGGTTTGGTTCATTGGCACGTTTCCAATCAAATTTGACTAAAATTTCACATGACTTTGGTTCATTGGCATATTTCGAATCAAATTTGACTAAAATTTCTTGCGAATTTTCATTGGTCCAGTTACTAATAAGATAGAAAGGGCTTTTCTTGCTTGTTTAGTAAAGCCTTGCTTTTTTATAGGAGTAGGTGCTTGCTAGGGCACTCTTCATTCTTCATTCAAAACTAATGAGTGTTCGATAGGGGCTTTCTGCTTGTGGTTGTCCGATCCCCTTGGATCAGATGTCGATGGAAAGGAATCTTCTCGTCCTCAGACTAGGGAGAAAGATCATGAACCTAATTTGACTGAAATTTCATCTGAATTTTATTCATTAGTGCGTTTCCCATCAAATTTGACTCAAATTTCACATGGGTTTGGTTCATTGGCATGTTTTCAATCAAATTTGACCAAAATTTCACATGACTTTGGTTCATTGACATATTTGGAATCAAATTTGACTAAAATTTCACATGGGTTTGGTTCATTGGCACGTTTCCAATCAAATTTGACTAAAATTTCACATGACTTTGGTTCATTGGCATATTTCGAATCAAATTTGACTAAAATTTCTTGCGAATTTTCATTGGTCCAGTTACTAATAAGATAGAAAGGGCTTTTCTTGCTTGTTTAGTAAAGCCTTGCTTTTTTATAGGAGTAGGTGCTTGCTAGGGCACTCTTCATTCTTCATTCAAAACTAATGAGTGTTCGATAGGGGCTTTCTGCTTGTGGTTGTCCGATCCCCTTGGATCAGATGTCGATGGAAAGGAATCTTCTCGTCCTCAGACTAGGGAGAAAGATCATGAACCTAATTTGACTGAAATTTCATCTGAATTTTATTCATTAGTGCGTTTCCCATCAAATTTGACTCAAATTTCACATGGGTTTGGTTCATTGGCATGTTTCCAATCAAATTTGACTAAAATTTCATCGAAATTTAGTTCATTAGTGGGTTTCTAATCAAATTTGACAAAAATTTCATCAGGATTTTGTTCGTTAGTGCGTTTCACTTCAAATTCGACAAAGATTTCATCTAGATTTTGTTCATTGGCACGTTTTCAATCAAATTTGATTAAAATTTCACATACTTTTGGTTTATTGGCACATTTCGAATCAAATTTGATTAAAATTTCATGCGACTTTTCATTGGCGTAATTCCAATCAAATTTGACTAAAATTTCACTTGGATTTCGTTCATTGGCGTGTATCAAATCAAATTTGGCTAAAATTTCCCGAGGATTTCGTTTATTGGCATGTATCAAACCAATTTTGACTAAAATTTCATCTGAATTGTGTTCGTTGGCTCATTTCCCATCATATTTGAATAAATTTCATAGGGGTTTGGTTCAGTGCCGCGTTTCCAATCAAATTTGACTAAAATTTCACTTGACTTTGGTTCATTGGCACATCTCGAATCTTTGACTAAAATTTCATGCGAGTTTCTTTGTTCGAGCTTTTCCAATCAAATTTGACTAAAATTTCACATGTTTAGTTCATTGCATGTTTCCAATCAAATTTGATTAAAATTTTACTGGGATTTAGTTCATTGGCGTGTTTCTAATCAAATTTGACTAAAATTTCATCGGGATTTTGTTCGTTAGAGTATTTCCAATCAAATTTGACAAAAATTTCATCTGAATTTTGTTCATTGGCACGTTTTCAATCAAATTTGACTAAAATTTCATCTGAGTTTGGTTCATTGGCGTGTTTTCAATCAAATTTGACTAAAATTTCACATGACTTTGGTTCGTTAGCACATTACAAATCAACCTTTTCATTGGCTCGATTCAAATCGAATTAGACTGGCAATTCGCCAAAAATGAACAAACCTGAAGTTATCATGAAATCAAAAGCTACTTTTCCTTGGCTCGATCCCAGTTGAATTAGACAAGCAATTCACAAAATGAACAAACACGAAGTTATTATGAAATCAAAAGCCACTTTCATTGGCTCGATTCCAATCGAATTAGACTAGCAGTTCGCAAAAAACGAATAAACCCAAAGTTATCATGAAATCAAAACCCACTTTTCATTGACTCGATTCCAATCGAGTTAGACTAGCAATTCGCCAAGATCGAACAAACCCAAAGTTATCATGAAAATCATAAACCACTTTCATTGGCTCGATTCCAAACGAATTGGACTACCAAGTCGCCAAAAATGAACAAACCCGAAGTTATCATGAAATCAAAAACAACTTTTCATTGGCTCGATTATCGAATTAGACTACCAAGTCGCCAAAAACGAACAAATCCAAAGTTATCATGAAATCAAAAGCCACTTTTCATTGGCTGGATTCCAATTGAATTAGACTTGCAATTCGCAAAAAATGAGCAAATTCGAAGTTATCATGAAATCAAAAATCACTTTTCATTGTCTCGATTCCAAATGAATTGGACTACCGAGTCGCCGAAAACGACCAAACCCAAAATTACCATGAAATTAAAAATCACTTTTTATTGGCTCGATTCCAATTAAATTAGACTATGAAAAGCCCGAAGTTATCATGAATTCAAAAGCCACTTTTCATTGGCTCGATTCCAATCGAATTAGACTAGCAGTTTGCCAAAAACGAACAAACCCGAAGTTATAATGAAATCAAAAGCCACTTTTCACTGGCTCGATTCCAATCGAATTAGACTAGCAATTCGTCAAAAATGAACAAACCCGATGTTATCATAAAATCAAAAATCACTTTTCATTGGCTAGATTCCAATTGAATTAGACTAGCATTTCGCCAACAAAGAACAAACCTGATGTTATCAAGAAATCAAACACCACTTTTCATTGGCTCGATTCCAATCGAATTAGACTAGCAATTCGTTAAAAACGAACAAACCTGAAGCTATCATGAAATCAAAACCCACTTTTAATTGGCTCGATTCCAATTGAATTAGACTAGCAATTCTCCAAAAACGAAAAAACCCGAAGTCTCATGAAATCAAAAGCCACTTTTCATTGGCTCGATTCCGATCGAATTAGAGTAGCAATTTGCAAAAAACGAACAAACCGAAGTTATCATGAAATCAAAGCCCACTTTTCACTGCCTCGATTCCAATCGAATTAGACTAGCAATTCGCCAAAAATAAACAAACACGAAGTTATCATGAAATCAAAAGCCACTTTTCATTGGCTCGATTCCAATCGAATTAGACTAGCAATTTGCCAAAAATGAACAAACCTGAAGTTATAATGAAATCAAAAGCCACTTTTCATTGGCTCGATTCCAATCGAATTAGAGTAGCAATTCGTCGAAAACGAACAAACCCAAAGTTATCATGAAATCAAAAACCACTTTTCATTAGCTCGATTCCAATCGAATTAGACTAGCATTTCGCCAAAAAGAACAAACCCGAAGTTATCAAGTAATCAAAATCCACTTTTCATTCGCTCGATTCGAATCGAATTAGACCAGCCAGTAACCAAAAATGAAAAAACCCAAAGTTATTATGAAATTAAAAACAACTTTTCATTGGCTTGATTCCAATCGAATTAGACTAGTAATTAGCCAAAAACAAACAAACTCGAAGTTATCATGACATCAAAAGGCACTTTGCTTTTGCTCGATTCCAATCGAATTAGACTAGCAATTTGCCAAAATTAAACAAACCCGAAGTTATAATGAAATCAAAAGCCACTTTTCACTGGCTCGATTCTAATCGAATTAGACTAGCAATTCGTCGAAAACAAACAAACCCGAAGTCATAACGAAATCAAAAAGCACTTTTCATTGGCTTGATTCCAATCTAATTAGACTAGCATTTCGCGAAAAATGAAATAACCCGAAGTTATCATGAAATCATAAACCACTTTTCGTTGGCTCGATTCCAAACGAATTAGACTAGGAATTCGCCAAAAACGAACAAATCCAAAGTTATCATGAAATCATATGCCACTTTTCTTTGGCTCGATTCCAAACAAATTAGACTAGCAGGTTGCCCAAAATGAGCAAACTCAAAGTTATCATGAAATCAAAAACCACTTTTCACTGGCTCGATTCCAATCGAATTAGACTGGCAATTCGTCAAAAATGAACAAACCTAAAGTTATCATGAAATCAAAAGCTACTTTTTATTGGCTCGATTCCAATCGAATTTGACTAGCAATTAGCAAAAAACTAATAAACCCGAAGTTGTCATGAAATCAAAATTGGCTCGATTCTAATCGAATTTGACAAGAAATTTGTCAAAAACGAACAAATTCGAAGTTATCATGATATCAAAAATCACTTTTCATTGGCTCGATTCCAATCGAATATTAGACTGGCAATTCGCCAAAAATGAACGAACACGAAGTTATCATGAAATCAAAACCCACTTTTCACTGGCTCGATTCCAATCGAATTAGCTAGCAATTCGTCAAAAACGAACAAACATGAAGTTATCATGAAATAAAAATTGGCTCGATTCCAATCGAATTAGACTAGAAATTTGCCAAAACCGAACAATTTCGAAGTTATCATGAAATCGAAAATCACTTTTCACTGGCTCGATTCCAATCGAATTAGACTAGCAATTCGTCAAAAATTAAAAAACCCGAAGGTATCGTGAAATCAAAAGCCACTTTTCATTGGCTCGATTCCAATCGAATTAGACTACCAATTTGTCAAAAACAAACAAACCCGAAGGTATAATGAAATCAAAAGCCACTTTTCATTGGCTCGATTCCAATCGAATAAGACTAGCAATTCCTCGAAAACGAACAAACCCGAAGTTATCATGAAATCAAAAACCACTTTTCATTGGCTCGATTCAAATCGAATTAGAGTAGCATTTCACCAAAAACGAACAAACCCGATGTTATCATGAAATCAAAGCCCACTTTTCATTGACTCGATTCCAATCGAATTAGACTAGCAATTCGCAAAAAACGAACAAATTCGAAGTTATCATGACATCAAAATCCACTTTTCATTGGCACGATTCCAATCGAATTAGACTAGTAATTTTCCAAAAAGGAACAAACCCGAAGTTATAATGAAATCAAAAGCCAATTTTTATTGGCTCGATTCCAATCGAATTAGACTAGCAATTCGTCGAAAATGAACAAACCCGATGTTACCAACTAATCAAAATCCACTTTTCATTCGCTCGATTCCAATCAAATAAGACCCGCCACTAACCTAAAACGAAAAAACCCGAAGTTATCATGAAATCACAGACAACTTTTCATTTTCTCGATTCCAATCGAATAAGACTAGCAAGTCGCCAAAAATGAACAAATCTGAAGTTATCATGAAATCATAAACCACTTTTCATTAGCTCGATTCCAAACGGATTAGACTAGCAATTCGCCAAAAACGAAAAAACCCAAAGTTATCATGAAATCATAAGCCACTTTTCTTTGGCTCGATTCCGAACGAATTAGACTAGCAGGCCGTCCAAAATGAACAAACCCGAAGTTATCATGAAATCAAAAACCACTTTTCATTGGATCGATTCCAATTGAATTTGGCTGGTAATTCGCCAAAAATGAACCAACCTAAAGTTATCATGAAATCAACAGCCACTTTTTAGTGGCTCGATTCCAATCGAATTTGACTAGCAATTCGCGAAAAATGAATAAGCCCGAAGTTGTAATGAAATCAAAATTGGCACGATTCCAATCAAATTAGACAAGAAATTCATCGAAAACGAACAAATTAGAAGTTATCATGAAATCAAAATTTACTTTTCATTGACTCAATTCCAATCGAATATTAGATCGGCAATTCGCCAAAAACGAACGAAGTCGAAGTTATCATGAAATCAAAACCCACTTTTCTTCGGCTTGAATCCAATCGAATTAGCTAGCAATTCGTCAAAAATGAACAAACTTGAAGTTATCATGAAATCAAAATTGGCTCGATTCCAATCGAATTAGACTAGAAATTCACTGAAAACGAACAAATTCGAACTTATCATGAAATCAAAAACCACTTTTCACTGGCTCGATTCCAATTGAAATATACTAGCAATTCCCCAAAACGAACAAACCCGAAGTTATCAGGAAATCAAAAGCCACTTTTCATTGCCTCGATTCCAATCGAATTAGGCTAGCAATTCGCAAAAAATGAACTAACTAAAAGTTATCGCTAAATCAAAAACAACTTTTCATTGGCTCGATTCCAATCGAATTGGACTAGTATTTCGTCAAAAATGAACAAACCCGAAGTTATCAAGAAATCGAAAACCATTTTTCATTGGCTAGATTCCAATCGAATTAGACTAGCAATTCGCCAAAAAAGAACAAACCCAAAGTATCATTAAATCAAAACCCACTTTTCATTGGCTCGATTCCAATCGAATTAGACTCGCAATTTGCCATAAAGGAACAAACCCGAAGTTATAATGAAATCAAAAGCCAATTTTCATTGGTTCGATTCCAATCGAATTAGACTAGCAATTCGTAAAAAATGAACAAACCCAAAGTTATCATTAAATCAAAAACCACTTTTCATTTGCTCGATTCCAATCGAATTAGACTAGTATTTCGCCAAAAACGAACAGACCCAAAGTTATTAAGAAATCAAAAACCACATTTCATTAGCTTGATTCCAATCAAATCAGACTAGCAATTCCTCAAAAATGAACAAATTCGAAGTTATCAAGTAATCAAAATCCACTTTTCATTAGCCAGATACCAATCGAATTAGACTAGCTACTAACCAAAATGAATAAACCCGAGGTTATCGTGAAATCAAAAGCCACTTTTCATCGGCTCGATTCCAATTGAATAAGACTAGCAATTCGTCGAAAATGAACAAACTCGAAGTTATCATGAAGTCAAAAACCACTTTTTGTAGGCTCGATTCCATTCGAATTAGACTAGCATTTCGCTAAAAATGAACAACCCGAAGTTATCATGAAATCAAAGCCCACTTTTCATTGACTCGATTCCAATCGAATTAGACTAGTAATTTGCCAACAACGAACAAATCCGAAGTTATCATGAAATCAAAAGCCACTTTTCATTGGCTCGATTCCAATCGAATTAGACTTGCAATTTGTCGAAAATGAACAAACCCGATGTTATCAAGTAATCAAAATCCACTTTTCATTCGCTCGATTCCAATCGAATTAGACTAGCCACTAACAAAAAGCGAAAAAACCTGAAGTTATCAAGAAATCAAAAACAAATTTTCGTTGGCTCGATTCCAATCGAATTATACTAGTAATTCACCAAAACGAACATAACCAAAGTTATCCTGAAATCAAAAGCCACTTTTCATTGGCTTGATTCCAATCGAATTGGACTAGCAATTCGCAAAAAACTAACAAACCCAAAGTTATCATGATACCAAAAAAACCCACTTTTCATTGGCTTGATTCCAATCGAATTAGACTAGCAATTAGTCAAAAACAAACAAACCCGAAGTTATCATGAAATCATAAAGCACTTTTCATTGGCTTGATTCCCAACGAATTAGACTACCAATTCGTCAAAAACGAACAAAGCCAAAGTTATCATGAAATCAAAAACCACTTTTCACTGGCTCGATTCCAATCGAATTAGACTGGCAATTCACCAAAAATGAACAAACCAAAAGTTATCATGAAATCAAAAGCCACTTTTCATTGGCTCGATTCCAATCGAATTTGACTAGCAATTCGCGAAAAATGAATAAACCCGAAGTTGTCATGAAATCAAAGTTGGCTCGATTCCAATCGAATTAGACAAGAAATTCGCCAAAAACGAACAAATTTGAAGTTATCATGAAATAAAAAATCACTTTTCATTGGCTCGATTTCAATCGAATGTTAGATTGGCAATTCGCGAAAAACGAACGAACCCGAAGTTATCATGAAATCAAAACCAACTTTTCATTGGCTCAAATCCAATCGAATAGGCTAGCAATTCGTCAAAAATGAACAAACTTGAAGTTATCATGAAATCAAAATTGGCTCGATTCCAATCGAATTAGACTAGAAATTCGCCAAAAAATGAACAAATTCGAAGTTATCATGAAATCAAAAACCACTTTTCACTAGCTCGATTCCAATCGAATTAGACTAGCAATTCTCCAAAAATGAATAAACCCGAAGTTATCATGAAATCAAAAGCCACTTTTCATTGGCTCGATTCCAAACGAATAAGACTAACAATTCGTCGAAAACGAACAAACCCGAATTTATCATGAAATCAAAAACCACATTTCATAGGCTCGATTCCATTCGAATTAGACTAGCATTTCGCTAAAAACGAACAAACCCGAAGTTATCATGAAATCAAAGCCCACTTTTCATTGACTCGATTCCAATCGAATTAGACTAGCAATTCGCCAAAAACAAACAAACCCGAAGTTATCATGAAATCAAAAGCCACTTTTCATCGGCTCGATTCCAATTGAATAAGACTAGCAATTCGTCGAAAATGAAAAAACTCGAAGTTATCATGAAGTCAAAAACCACTTTTTGTAGGCTCGATTCCATTCGAATTAGACTAGCATTTCGCTAAAAATGAACAACCCGAAGTTATCATGAAATCAAAGCCCACTTTTCATTGACTCGATTCCAATCGAATTAGACTAGTAATTCGCCAAAAACGAACAAACCCGAAGTTATCATGAAATCAAAGCCCACTTTTCATTGACTCGATTCCAATCGAATTAGACTAGTAATTCGCCAAAAACGAACAAACCCGAAGTTATCATGAAGTCAAAACCCACTTTTCATTGGCTTGATTCCAATCGAATTAGACTAGCAATTTGCCAAAAAGGAACAAACCCGAAGTTCTAATGAAATCAAAGGCCAATTTTCATTGGCTCGATTCCAATCGAATTAAACTAGCAATTTCTCGAAAATGAACAAACCCGATGTTATCAAGTATTCAAAATCCACTATTCATTCGCTCGATTCCAATCGAATTAGACCAGCCACTAACCAAATACGAAAAAACTAGAAGCTATCATTAAATCAAAGCCCACTTTTTACTGCCTCGATTCCAATCGAATTAGACTAGCAATTCGCCAAAAACAAACAAACACTACATTATCATGAAATCAAAAGCCACTTTTTATTGGCTCGATCCGATCGAATTAGACTAGTAATTTGCCCAAAAATGAACAAACCCGAAGTTATAATGAAATCAAAAGTCACTTTTCATTGGCTCGATTCCAATCGAATTAGACTAGCTATTCATCGAAAACGAACAAACCCGAAGTTATCATGAAATCAAAAATCACTTTTCAATAGCTCGATTCCAATCGAATTAGACTAGCATTTCGTCAAAAATGAACAAACTCGAAGTTATCAAGTAATCAAAATCCACTTTTCATTTGCTCGATTCGAATCGAATTGGATCAGCCAGTGACCAAAAATGAAAAAATCCAAATTTATTATGAAATCAAAAACAACTTTTCATTGGCTCGATTCCAATCAACTTAGACTAGCAATTAGCCAAAAACAAACAAACCCGAAGTTATCATGACATCAAAAGGCACTTTGCTTTCGCTTGATTCCAATTGAATTAGACTAGCAATTTGCTAAAATTGAACAAACCCGAAGTTATGATGAAATCAAAAGCCACTTTTCACTGGCTCGATTCCAATCGAATTAGACTAGCAATTCGTCGAAAAAGAACAAACCCGAAGTTATAACGAAATCAAAAACCACTTTCCATTGGCTCGATTCCAATTGAATTAGACTAGCATTTCGCTAAAAATGAAATAACCCGAACTTATCATGAAATCATAAACCACTTTTCATTGGCTCGATTCCAAAACGAATTAGAATAGCAATTCGCCAAAAACGATCAAACCCAAAGTTATCATGAAATCATAAGCCACTTTTCTTTGGCTCGATTCCAAACGAATTAGACTAGCAGGTCGCCAAAAATGAGCAAACTCGAAGTGATCATGAAATCAAAAATCACTTTTCACTGGCTCGATTCCAATCGAATTAGACTGGCAATTCGTCAAAAATGAACAAACCTAAAGTTATCATGAAATCAACAGCCACTTTTTATTGGCTCGATTCCAATCGAATTTGACTAGCAATTAGCGAAAAACTAATAAACTCGAAGTTGTCATGAAATCAAAATTGGCTCGATTCCAATCGAATTTGACAAGAAATTTGCCAAAAACGAACAAATTCGAAGTTATCATGATATAAAAAATCACTTTTCATTAGCTTGATTCCAATCGAATATTAGACTGGCAATTCGCAAAAAATGAACGAACCCGAAATCATCATGAAATCAAAACCCACTTTTCATTGGCTTGATTCCAATCGAATTAGCTAGCAATTTGTCAAAAACGAACAAACTTGAAGTTATCATGAAATCAAAATTGGCTCGATTCCAATCGAATTAGACTAGAAATTTGCCAAAAACGAACAAATTCGAAGTTATCATGAAATCAAAAACCACTTTTCACTGGCTCGATTCCAATCGAATTAGACTAGCAATTCGCCAAAAATGAACAAATTCGAAGTTATCATGAAATCAAAAACCACTTTTCACTGGCTCGATTCCAATCGAATTAGACTAGCAATTCGCCAAAAATGAACAAACCCGAAGTTATCGTCAAATCAAAAGCCACTTTTCATCGGCTTGATTCCAATCGAATAAGACTAACAATTCGTCGAAAACGAACAAACCCGAAGGTATAATGAAATCAAAAGCCACTTTTCATTGGCTCGATTCCAATCGAATAAGACTAGCAATTCCTCGAAAACGAACAAACCCGAAAGTTATCATGAAATCATAAACCACTTTTCATTGGCTCGATTCAAATCGAATTAGAGTAGCATTTTTTCAAACACGAACAACCCTGAAGTTATCATGAAATCAAAGCCCACTTTTCATTGACTCGATTCCAATCGAATTAGACTAGCAATTCGCCAAAAATGAACAAATTCGAAGTTATCATGAAATCAAAATCCAATTTTCATTGGCACGATTCCAATCAAATTAGACTAGCAATTTGCCAAAAAGGAACAAACCCGAAGTTATAATGAAATCAAAAGCCAATTTTCATAGGCTCGATTCCAATCGAATTAGACTAGCAATTCGTAGAAAATGAACAAACCCGATGTTATCAAGTAATCAAAATCCACTTTTCATTCGCTCAATTCCAATTGAATAAGACCCGCCACTAACCAAAAATGAAAAAATCCGAAGTTATCATGAAATCACAGACAACTTTTCATTGTCTCGATTCCAATCGAATTACACTGGCAATTCACCAAAACGAACAAACCCAAAGTTATCATGAAATCAAAACCCAGTTTTCATTGGCTCGATTCCAAACGAATTAGACCAACAATTCGCAAAAAATGAACAAACCCAAAGTTATCATTAAATCAAAAACCACTTTTCATTGCCTCGATTCCAATCGAATTAGACTAGCATTTCGCCAAGAATGAACAGACACGAAGTTATGAAGAAATCAAAACCCACTATTCCTTGGCTTGATTCCAATCGAATTAGACTAGCAATTCGCCAAAAACGAACAAACCAGATTTTACCAAGTAATCAAAATCCACTTTTCATTGGCCCGATTCCAATCGAATTAGACTAGCTACTAACCAAAAATTAATAAACCCAAAGTTATCATGAAATCATAAAAATCTTTTCATTGGCTCGATTCCATTCGAATTAAACTAGCAATTCACCAAAATGAACAAACCCGAAGTTATCATGAAATCAAAAGCTACTTTTCAATGGCTCGATCCCATTCGAATTAGACTAGCAATTCGCAAAGAACAAACTGACCAAAAGTTATCAATTTGTGAAAAATGAACAAACCCGAAGTTATCATGAATTCAAAAGCCACTTTTCATTGGCTGGATTCCAATCGAATTAGACAAGCAATTTGCCAAAAATGAACAAACTCGAAGTTATAATGAAATCAAAAGCCACTTTTAACTGGCTTGATTCCAATCGAATTAGATTAGCAATTCATCGAAAAAGAACAAACCCGAAGTTATTATGAAATCAAAAGCCATTTTTCATTGGCTCGATTCGAATCAAATTAGACTAGCAATTTGCCAAAAACGAACACACCCGAAGTTTTAATGAAATCAAAAGCCACTTTCGATTCTAATTAAATTAGACTAGCATTTCGCCAAAAACAAACAGACCCAAAGTTATCAAGAAATCAAAAACCACTTTTCATTGGCTTGATTCCAATCAAATTTGACTAGCAATTCGCCAAAAATGAACAAATCCGAAGTTATTAAGTAATCAAGATCCACTTTTCATTGGCTCGATTCCAATCGAATTAGACTAGCTACTAACCAAAAACGAATAAATCGGAAGTTATCTTGAAATCAAAAACAACTTTTCATTGGCTCGATTCCATTTGAATTAGACTAGCAATTCACCAAAACGAACAAACCCGACGTTATCATGAAATCAAAGGCCACTTTTCATTGGCTCGATTCCAATCGAATTAGATTAGCAATTCGTAAAAAACAAACTGACCAAAAGTTATCATTAAATTAAAAAAACTTTTTATTGGTTCGTTTCCTATCGAATTAGACTAGCATTTCGCCGAAAATGAACAAACACGAAGTTATCAAGAAATCAAAAACCACTTTTCATTGGCTCAATTCCATTCGAATTAGACTAGCAATTCACCAAAATGAACAAAGCTGAAGTTATCATGAAATCAAAGCCCACTTTTCATTGACTCGATTCCAATCGAATTATACTAGCAATTCGCCAAAAATGAACAAACCCGAGGTTATCATGAAATCAAAACCCACTTTTCAATGGCTCGATTCTAATCGAATTAGACAACCAATTTGCCAAAAGGAACAAACTCGAAGTTATAATGAAATCAAAAGCCAATTTTCATTGGCTCGATTCCAATCGGATTAGACTAGCAATTCGTCGAAAATGAACAAACCCGATGTTATCAAGTAATCAAAATCCACCTGTCATTCGCTTTATTCCAATCGAATTAGACTAGCCACTAACCAAAAATGAAAAAACCTGAAGTTATTATGAAATCAAAACCAAATTTTCGTTGGCTCGATTCCAATCGAATTATATTAGCAATTTACCAAAACGAACAAACCCGAAGTCATTATGAAATCAAAAGCCACTTTTCATTGGCTCGATTCCAATCGAACTAGACTCGCAATTCGCAAAAAACTAACAAACCCGAAGTTATCATGAAATCAAAAACAACTTTTCATTGGCTCGATTCCAATCGAATTAGACTAGCAATTCGTCAAAAATGAACTAACCCGAAGTTATCATGAAATCAAAAACAACTTTTCATTGGCTCGATTCCAATCGAATTAGACTAGCAATTCGTCAAAAATGAACTAACCCGAAGTTATCATGAAATCATAAACCACTTTTCATTATCTCGATTTCAAACGAAGTAGACTAGCAATTCGCCAAAAACGAACAAACCAAAGTTATCGTGAAATCATAAGCCACTTTTCTTTGGCTCGATTCCGAACGAATTAGACTAGCAGGCCACCCAAAATGACCAAACCCGAAGTTATCTTTAAATCAAAAACCACTTTCACTGGCTCGACTCCAATCGAATTTGGCTGGCAATTCGCCAAAAATGAACCAACCTAAAGTTATCATGAAATCAAAAGCCACTTTTCATTGGCTCGATTCCAATCGAATTTGACTAGCAATTCGCGAAAAATGAATGAACCCGAAGTTGTCATGAAATCAAAATTGGCACGATTCCAATCGAATTAGACAAGAAATTCGTCGAAAACGAACAAATTAGAAGTTATCATGAAATCAAAAATTATTTTTCATTGGCTCGATTCCAATCGAATATTAGACTGGCAATTTGCCAAAAACGAATGAACTCGAAGTTATCATGAAATCAAAACCCACTTTTCTTTAGCTTGAATCTAATCGAATTAGCTAGCAATTCATCAAAAATGAACAAAACTGAAGTTATCATGAAATCAAAATTGGCTCGATTCCAATCGAATTAGATTAAAAATTCACTAAAAACGAACAAATTCGAAGTTATCATGAAATCAATAACCACTTTTCACTGGCTCAATTCCAATCGAATTAGACTAGCTATTCGCCAAAAATGAACAAACTTGAAGTTATCATGAAATCAAAAGCCACTTTTCATTGGCTCGATTCCAATCGAATTAGACTAGCAATTTGCCGAAAACGAATAAACCTGAAGTTATAATGAAATCGAAAGCCACTTTTCATTTGCGTGATTCCAATCAAATAAGGCTAGCATTTCGTCAAAAACGAACAAACCCGAAATTATCATGAAATCAAAAACCACTTTCATTGGCTTGATTCCAATCGAATTAGACTAGCATTTTACTAAAAATGAATGAACCCGAAGTTATCATGATATCAAAGCCCACTTTTCATTGACTCGATTCCAATCGAATTAGACAAGCAATTCGCCAAAAATGAACAAACCCGAAGTTATCATGAAATCAAAACTCACTTTTCATTGGCTCGATTCCAATCGAATTAGACTAGCAATTTGCCATAAAGGAACAAACCCGAAGTTATAATGAAATCAAAAGCCAATTTTCATTGGTTCGATTCCAATCAAATTAGACTAGCAATTTTTCAAAAATGAACAAACCCGATGTTATCAAGTATTCAAAATCCACTATTCATTCGCTTGATTCCAATCGAATTAGACCAGCCACCAACCAAAAACGAAAAAACCCGAAGTTATCATGAAATCAAAGACAACTTTTCATTGTCTCGATTCCAATCCAATTAAACTAGCAATTCATTAAAATGAACAAACCCAAAGTTATCATGAAATCAAAACCCAATTTTCATTGGCTCGATTCCAAACGAATTAGACTAGCAATTCGTAAAAAACGAACAAACCCAGAGTCATCATTAAATCAAAAACAACTTTTCATTGGCTCGATTCCAATCGAATTAGACTAGCATTTTGCCAAAAACGAACAGACTCGAAGTTATCAAGAAATCAAAAACCACAATTCATTAGCTCGATTCCAATCAAATCAGACTAGCAATTCGTCAAAAACGAACAAACCCGAAGTTATCAAGTAATCAAAATCCACTTTTCGTTGGCCTGATACCAATCTAATCTTACTAGCTACTAACCAAAAATGAATAAACCCGAGGTTATCATGAAATCATAAACAACTTTTCATTGGCTCGATTCCATTCGAATTAGACTAGCAATTCACCAATATGAACAAACCGAAGTTATCATGAAATCAAAAGCCACTTTTCATTAGCTCGATCCCAGTCAAATTAGACTAGCAATTCCCAAAAAACGAACTAGCCAAAAGTTATCAATAAATCAAAAATCACTTTTCATTGACTCGATTCCAATCGAATTAGACTAGCAATTTGCCAACAACGAACAAATCCAAAGATATCATGAAATCAAAAGCCACTTTTCATTGGCTCGATTCCAATCGAATTAGACTAGCAATTTGCCAACAACGAACAAATCCGAAGATATCATGAAATCAAAAGCCACTTTTCATTGGCTCGATTCCAATCGAATTAGACTCGCAATTCGTCGAAAATGAACAAACCCAATGTTATCAAGTATTCAAAATCCACTTTTCATTCGCTCGATTCCAATAGAATTAGAGTAGCCACTAACAAAAAATGAAAAAACCTGAAGTTATCATGAAATCAAAAACAAATTTTCGTCAGTTCGATTCCAATCGAATTATACTAGCAATTCACCAAAACAAACAAAGCCAAATTTATCCTGAAATCAAAAGTCATTTTCATTGGCTCGATTCCAATCGAATTAGACTAGCAATTCGCAAAAAACTAACAGTCCCGAAGCTATCATGAAATCAAAAACCACTTTTCATTGGCTCGATTCCAATCGAATTAGACTAGCAATTCGCCAAAAACAAAAAAACCCGAAGTTATCATGAAATCATAAAGCACTTTTCATTGGCTTGATTCCAAACGAATTAGACCAGCAATTCATCAAAAATGAACAAACCCAAAGTTATCATGAAATCGTAAGCAACTTTTCTTTGGCTCGATTCCAAACGAATTGGACTAATAGGTCGCCCAAAATGAACAAACCCAAAGTTATCATGAAATCGTAAGCAACTTTTCTTTGGCTCGATTCCAAACGAATTGGACTAATAGGTCGCCCAAAATGAACAAACCCAAAGTTATCATGAAATCGTAAGCAACTTTTCTTTGGCTCGATTCCAAACGAATTGGACTAATAGGTCGCCCAAAATGAACAAACCCAAAGTTATCATGAAATCAAAAACCACTTTTCACTGGCTCGATTCTAATCGAATTAGAGTGGCAATTCGCTAAAAATGAACAAACCTAAAGTTATCATGAAATCAAAAGCCACTTTTCATTGGCTCGATTCCAATCGAATTTGACTAGCAATTCGCCAAAAACAAACAAACCCGAAGTTATCATGAAATCAAAACCAACTTTTCATTAGCTCAAATCTAATCGAATAGGCTAGTAATTCGTCAAAAAATGAACAAACCTGAAGTTTTCATGAAATCAAAATTGGCTCGATTCCAATCGATTTAGACTAGAAATTCGCCAAAAAATGAACAAATTCGAAGTTATCATGAAATCAAAAACCACTTCTCGATTCCAATCGAATTAGACTAGCAATTCGCCAAAAATGAACAAACCTAAAGTTATCATGAAATCAAAAGCCACGTTTCATTGGCTCGATTCCAATCGAATTAGACTAGCAATTCGCCAAAAATGAACAAACCCGAAGTTATCATGAAATCAAAACCAACTTTTCATTAGCTCAAATCTAATCGAATAGGCTAGTAATTCGTCAAAAAATGAACAAACCTGAAGTTTTCATAAAATCAAAATTGGCTCGATTCCAATCGAATTAGACTAGAAATTCGCCAAAAAACGAACAAATTCGAAGTTATCATGAAATCAAAAACCACTTCTCGATTCCAATCGAATTAGACTAGCAATTCGCCAAAAATGAACAAACCCGAAGTTATCATGAAATCAAATGCCACTTTTCATTGGCTCGATTCCAATCGAATAAGACTAGCAATTCGTCGAAAACGAACAAACCTGAAGTTATCATGAAATCAAAAACCACTTTTCCTAGGCTCGATTCCATTCGAATTAGACTAGCATTTCGCTAAAAACGAACAAACCCAAAGTTATCATGATATCAAAGCCCACTTTTCATTGACTCGATTCCAATCGAATTAGACTAGCAATTCGCTAAAAATGAACAAATACGAAGTTATCATGTAGTCAAAACCCACTTTTCATTGGCTCGATTCCAATCGAATTAGACTAGCAATTTGCCGAAAAGGAACAAACCCGAAGTTATAATGAAATCAAAAGCCAATTTCCATTGGCTCGATTCCAATCGAATTAGACTAGCAATTTGTCGAAAATGAACAAACTAGATGTTATCAAGTATTCAAAGTCCACCATTCATTCGCTCAATTCCAATCGAATTCGACCAGCCACTGACCAAAAATGAAAAAATTGGAAGTTCTCATGAAATCAAAGACAACTTTTCATTGTCTCGATTCCAATCGAATTAGACTAGCAATTCATTAAAACGAACAAACCCAAAGTTATCATGAAATCAAAACCTACTTTTCATTGGCTCGATTCCAAATGAATAAGACTAGCAATTCGCAAAAAATGAACAAACCCAAAGTTATCATTAAATCAAAAACCACTTTTTGTTGGCTCCATTCCAATCGAATTAGACGGGCATTTCGCCAAAAATGAAAAGACTCGAAGTTATCAGGAAATCAAAAACCACATTTCATTGGCTCGATTCCAATCAAATTAGACTAGCAATTTATAAAAAATGAACAAACCAGAAGTTATCAAGTAATCAAAATCCACTTTTCATTTGCTCGATTCCAATCGAATTAGACTAGCTACTAACAAAAAATGAATAAACTCGAAGTTATCATGAAATCATAAACAACTTTTCCTTGGCTCGATTCCATTCGAATTAGACTAGCAATTCACCAAAATGAACAAACCTGAAGTTATCATGAAATCGAAAGCTACTTTTCATTTGCTCGATTCCAATCGAATTAGACTAGCCATTCACAAAAAACAAACAAACCAAAAGTTATCATTAAATAAAAAATCACTTCTTATTGACTCGATTCCATTCGAATTAGACTAGCAATTCACCGAAACGAACAAACCCGTATTTATCATGAAATCAAAGCCCACTTTTCATTGACTCGATTCCAATAGAATTAGACTAGCAATTCGCTAAAACCGAACAAACCCGAGGTTATCATGAAATCAAAACCCACTTTTTATTGGCTCGATTCCAATCGAATTAGATTAGCAATTTGCCAAAACGGAATAAACCCGAAGTTATAATGAAATCAAAATCCAATTTTCATTGGCTCGATTCCAATCGAATTAGACTTGTAATTCGTCAAAAATGAACAAACCCGATGTTATCAAGTAATCAAAATCCACTTTTCATTCGCTCGATTCCAATCAAATTAGACTAGCCACTAACCAAAAATAAAAAACCTGAAGTTATCATGAAATCAAAAACAAATTTTCGTTGGCTCGATTCCAATCGAATTATACTAGCAATTCACCAAAACGAACAAACCCAAAGTTGTCATGAAATCAAAAGCCACTTTTCATTGGCTCGATTCCAATCGAATTAGACTAGCAATTCGCAAAAAATAACAAACCCGATGTTATCATGAAATCAAAAACCACTTTTCATTGGCTAGATTCCAAATGAATTAGACTAGCAATTCGCCACAAACGAACAAACCCAAAGATATCATGAAATCATGAGCTACTTATCTTCCAAATGAATTAGACTAGCAATTCGCCAAAAACGAACAAACCCAAAGATATCATGAAATCATGAGCCACTTATCTTTGGCTCGATTCCAAATGAATTAGACTAGCAGGTCGCCCAAAATGAACAAACACGAAGTTATCATGAAACCAAAAACCACTTTTCACAGGCTCGATTCCAATCGAATTAGACTGGCAATTCGCCATAAATGAACAAACTTAAAGTTATCATGAAATCAAAAGCGACTTTTCATTGACTCGATTCCAATCGAATTTTACTAGCAATTCGCGAAAAACGAATAAACCCGAAGTTGTCATGAAATCAAAAATCACTTTTCATTGGCTAGATTCCAATCGAATATTAGACTGGCAATTCGCCAAAAACGAACGAACCCGAAGTTATCATGAAATCAAAACCAACTTTTCATTGGCTCAAATCCAATCGAATTAGCTAGCAATTCGTCAAAAACGAACAAACCTGAAGTTATCATGAAATCAGAATTGGCTCGTTTCCAATTGAATTAGATTAGAAATTCTCCAAAAACGAACAAATTCGGAGTTATCATGAAATCAAAAACCACTTTTCACTGGCTGGATTCCAATCAAATTAGACTAGCAATTCATCAAAAATGAACAAACCCGAAGTTATCATGAAATCAAAAGCCACTTTTCATTGGCTCGATTCCAATCGAATTAGACTAGCATTTCGTTAAAAAGGAACAAACCCGAAGTTATCATGAAATCAAAGCCCACTTTTCATTGACTCGATTCCAATCGAATTAGAATAGCAATTTGCCAACAACGAACAAACCCGAAGTTATCATGAAATCAAAACCCACTTCTCATTAGCTCGATTCCAATCAAATTAGACTAGCAATTTGCCAAAAAGGAACAAACCCGAAGTTATAATGAAATCAAAAGCCAATTTTCATTGGCCCGATTCCAATCGATTTAGACCATCCACTAACCAAAAACGAAAAAACCCAAAGTTATCATGAAATCAAAGACAACTTTTCATTGTCTCGATTCCAATCGAATTAGACTAGCAATTCATTAAATCGAACAAACACAAAGTTATCATGAAATCGAAACCCACTTTTCATTGGTTCAATTCGAAATGAATTAGACTTGTAATTCACAAAAAATGAACAAACCCAAAGTTATCATTAAATCAAAAACCACTTTTCATTGGCTCGTTTCCAATTGAGTTAGACTAGCATTTAGCAAAAAATGAACAGACTCCAAGTTATCAAGAAATCAAAAACCACATTTCATTGGCTCGATTCCAATCAAATTAGACTAGCAATTCGTAAAAAATGAACAAACCCGAAGTTATCAAGTAATCAAAATCCACTTTTCATTAGCTTGATTCCAATCGAATTAGACTAGCTACTAACCAAAAATGAATAAACCCGAAGTTATCAAGTAATCAAAATCCACTTTTCATTAGCTCGATTCCAATCGAATTTGTCTAGCAATTCACCAAAAATAATACACCCAAAGTTATGATGAAATCATAAACAACTTTTTGTTGGCTTGATTCCATTTGAGCTAGACTAGCAATTCACCAAAATGAACAAACCCGAAGTTAGCATGAAATCGAAAGCTACTTTTCATTGGCTCGATTCCAATCGAATTAGACTAGCAAGTCATAAAAAATAAACTAACCAAAAGTTATCATTAAATCAAAAATCACTTTTCATTGGCTCGATTTCAATCGAATCAGACTAGCAATTTGCCAACAACGAACAAACCCGAAGTTATCATGAAATCGAAAGCCACTTTTCATTGGCTCGATTCTAATCGAATTAGACAAGTAATTTGCCAAATATGAATAGACCCGAAGTTATAATGAAATCAAAAGCCACTTTTCACTGGCTCGATTACAATCGAATTAGACTAGCAATTCATCGAAAATGAACAAACCCAAAGTTATCATGAATCAAAAGCCCCTTTCCATTGGCTCGATTCCAATCGAATTAGACTAGCAATTTACCAAAAATGAACACACCCGAAGTTATAATGAAATCAAAAGCCACTTTTCATTGGCTCGATTCCAATCGAATTAGACTAGCATTTCGCCAAAAACGAATAGACCCGAAGTTATCAAGAAATCAAAAACCTCTTTTCATTGGCTCGATTCCAATCGAATTAGACTAGCAATTCGCCAAAAAGGAACAAACTCGAAGTTATTAAGTAATCAAGATCCACTTTTCATTGGCCCGATTCCAATCGAATTAGACTAGGTACTAACCAAAAATTAATAAACACGAAGTTATCTTGAAATCAAAAACAACTTTTCATTGGCTCGATTCCATTCGAATTAGACTAGCAATTCACCAAAATGAACAAACCCGAAGTTATCATGAA
This sequence comes from Olea europaea var. sylvestris, assembly GCF_002742605.1. Taxonomy (NCBI): domain Eukaryota; kingdom Viridiplantae; phylum Streptophyta; class Magnoliopsida; order Lamiales; family Oleaceae; genus Olea; species Olea europaea. The sequence goes on from NW_019245723.1 coordinate 225,711, forward strand.
ATCAAAAGCCACTTTTCATTGCCTCGATTCCAATCGAATTAGGCTAGCAATTCGGAAAAAACGAACTAACCAAAAGTTATCATTAAATCAAAAACAACTTTTCATTGGCTCGATTCCAATCGAATTAGACTAGCATTTCGTCAAAAATGAACAAACTCGAAGTTATCAAGAAATCAAAAACCACTTTTCATTGGCTAGATTCCATTCGAATTAGACTAGCAATTCACCAAAATGAAGAAACTAGAAGTTATCATGAAATCAAAGTCCACTTTCCATTGACTCGATTCCAATCGAATTAGATTAGCGATTCGCCAAAAATGAACAAACCCGAGGTTATCATGAAATCCAAACCCACTTTTCATTGTCTCGATTCTAATCGAATTAGACTTGTAATCTGCTAAAAAGGAATAAACCCGAAGTTATACAGAAAACAAAATCCAATTTTGATTGGCTCGATTCCAATCGAATTCGACTTGCAATTCGTCGAAAATGAACAAACCCGATGTTATCAAGTAATCAAAATCCACTTTTGATTCGCTCGATTCCAATCGAATTAGACTAGCCACTAACCAAAAATGAAAAAACCTGAAGTTTTCATGAAATCAAAAACAAATTTTCGTTTGCTCGATTCCAATCGAATTATACATGCAATTCACCAGAACGAACAAACTCGAAGTTATCATGAAATCAAAAGCCACTTTTCATTGGCTTGATTCCAATCGAATTAGACTAGCAATTCGCAAAAAACTAACAAACCCGATGTTATCAGAAAATCAAAAATCACTTTTCATTGGCTCGATTCCAATCGAATTAGACTAGCAATTCGCCAAAAACGAACAAACCCGAAGTTATCATGAAATCATAAACCACTTTTCATTGGCTTGATTCCAAACGAATTAGACTAGCAATTCGCCAAAAACGAACAAACCCGAAGTTATCATGAAATCATAAACCACTTTTCATTGGCTTGATTCCAAACGAATTAGACTAGCAATTCGCCAAAAATGAACAAACCCAAAGTTATCGTGAAATCAAAAACCATTTTTCATTGGCTCGATTCCAATTGAATTAGACTAGCAATTTACCGAAAATGAACAAACCCAAAGTTATAATGAAATAAAATTCCACTTTTCATTGGCTCAATTCCAATCGAATAAGACTAACAATTCGTTGAAAATGAACAAACCCGAAGCTATCATGAAATCAAAAACCACTTTTCAATGACTCGATTCCAATCGAATTAGACTAGCATCTCGCAAAAAATGAACAAACCCAAAGCTATCATTAATCAAAAACAACTTTCATTGGCTCGATTCCAATTGAATTAGATTAGCAATTTGCCAACAACGAACAAACCCGAAGTTATCATGAAATCAAAAGCCACTTTTCATTGGCTCGATTCGAATCGAATTAGACAAGCAATTTGCCAAAAATGAACAGACTCGAATATATAATGAAATCAAAAGCCACTTTTCACTGGCTCGATTCCAATCGAATTAGACTAGCAATTCATCGAAAACGAATCGACCCGAAGTTATCATGAACTTAAAAATCACTTTTCATTGCCTCGATTCCAATCGAATTAGACCAGCATTTCGCCAAAAACGAACAAACCCGAAGTTATCATGAAATCAAAAACCAACATTTCATTGCCTGGATTCCAATCGAATTAAACTAGCTACTAACTAAAAATGAATAAACCCGAAGTTATCATGAATTCATAAACAACTTTTCGTTGGCTCGATTCCATTCGAATTAGACTAGCAATTCACCAAAAAGAACAAACTCGAAGTTATCATGAAATCGAAAGCCACTTTTCATTGGCTCGATTCCAATCGAATTAGACTAACAATTCGCAAAAAACTAACAAACCCGAAGTTATCATGAATTCATAAACAACTTTTCGTTGGCTCGATTCCATTCGAATTAGACTACCAATTCACCAAAAAGAACAAACTCGAAGTTATCATGAAATCGAAAGCCACTTTTCATTGGCTCGATTCCAATATTATTAGACTAACAATTTGCAAAAAAACTAACAAACCCGATGTAATCATGAAATCAAAACCCACTTTTCATTAGCTCGATTCCAATCGAATTAGACAAGCAATTCGCCAAAAAGGAACAACCCGAAGTTATCATGAAATCATAAACCACTTTTCATTGGCTCGATTCCAAACGAATTAGACTAGCAATTCGCCAAAAACGAACAAACCCAAAGTTATCATGAAATCATGAGCCACTTTTCTTTGTCTCGATTCCAAACGAATTAGACTAGTAGGTAACTCAAAATGAACAAACACGTAGTTATCATGAAATCAAAAACCACTTTTCACATGCTCGATTCCAATCGAATTAGACTGGCAATTCGCCATAAATGAAGAAACTTAAAGTTATCATGAAATCAAAAGCCAATTTTCATTGGCTCGATTCCAATCGAATTTGACTAGCAATTCGCGAAAAATGAAAAAACCCGAAGTTTCCATGAAATCAAAATTGGCTCGATTCCAATCGAATTAGACAGGAAATTTGCCAAAAACGAACAAATTCGAAATTATCACGAAATCAAAAATCACTTTTCATTGGCTCGATTCCAATCGAATATTAGACTGGCAATTCGCCAAAAATGAACAAACCCGAAGTTATCGTGAAATCAAAAGCCACTTTTCATTGGCTCGATTCCAATTGAATTAGACTAGCAATTTGCCGAAAACGAACAAACCCAAAGTTATAATGAAATCAAAAGCCATTTTTCATTGGCTCAATTCCAATCGAATAAGACTAGCAATTCGTCGAAAACGAACAAACCCGAAGCTATCATGAAATCAAAAACCACTTTTCAACGGCTCGATTCCAATCGAATTAGACTAGCATCTCGCTAAAAATGAACAAACCCGAAGTTATCATGAAATCGAAGCCTACTTTTCATTGACTCGATTCCAATCGAATTAGACTACCAATTTGCCAACAACGAACAAACCCAAAGTTATCATGAAATCAAAAGCCGCTTTTTATTGGCTCGATTCCAATCGAATTAGACAAGCAATTTGCCAAAAATGAACAGACCCAAATTTATAATGAAATCAAAAGCCACTTTTCACTGGCTTGATTCCAATCGAATTAGACTAGCAATTCATCGAAAACGAACAAACCCGAAGTTATCATGAAATCAAAAGCCACTTTTCATTGGCACGATTCCAATCGAATTAGACTAGTAATTTTTCCAAAAACGAACACACCTAAAGTTATAATGAAATCAAAAGCCACTTTTCATTGGCTCAATTCCAAACGAATTAGACTAGCAATTCAAAAAAAATGGACAAACCCAAAGTTATCATTAATCAAATTCCACTTTTCATTATCTCAATTCCAATCGAATTAGACTAGCATTTCGCCAAAAATGAATAGACCCGAAGTTAACAAGAAATCAAAAACCACATTTCATTAGCTCGATTCCAATTGAATTAGACTAGCAATTCGCCAAAAATGAACAAACCCAAAGTTATCAAGTAATCAAGATCCACTTTTCATTGGCCCGATTCCAATAGAATTAGACTAGCGATTCACAAAAAATGAACAAACCCAAAGTTATCATTAATCAAAATCTACTTTTCATTATCTCGATTCCAATCGAATTAGACTAGCATTTCGCCAAAAATGAACAGACCCGAAGTTATCAAGAAATCAAAAACCACATTTCATTGGCTCGATTTCAATTGAATTAGACTAGCAATTCGCCAAAAATGAACAAACCCGAACTTATCAAGTAATCAAGATCCACTTTTCATTGGCCCGATTCCAATAGAATTAGACTAGCTACTAACCAAAAATGAATAAACCCAAAGTTACCATGAAATCAAAAACAACTTTTCATTGGCTCGATTCCATTCCAATTAGACCGGAAAATCACGAAAATGAACAAACACAAAGTTATTAAGAAATCAAGAGCAACTTTTCATTGGCTCGATTCCAATCGAATTAGACTAGCAATTTGCAAAAAACAAACTAACCAAAAGTTACCATTAAATCAAAAATCACTTTTCATTGGCTCGATTCCAATCGAATTAGATTAGCAATTTATCAAAAATGAACAAACCCGAAGTTATCATGAAATCAAATGCCGCTTTTCATTGGCTCGATTCCAATTGAATTAGACAAGCAATTTTCAAAAAACGAACAAACCCGAAGTTATAATGAAATCAAAAGCAACTTTTCACTATATCGATTCCAATCGAATTAGACTAGCAATTCATCAAAAATGAACAAACCCGAAGTTATCATGAAATCAAACGCCACTTTTGATTGCTTCGATTCCAATCGAATTAGACTAGCAATTCGCTAAAAACAAACGAACCCGAAGTTATCATCAAATCAAAAGCCACTTTTCATTGGCTCGATTCCAATCGAATTAGACTAGCAATTTGCCGAAAACCAACAAACCCAAAGTTATCATGAAATCAAAAATCACTTTTCATTGGCTCGATTCCAATCGAATTAGAATAGCGTTTCGCCAAAAACGAACAAGCCCGAAGTTATCAAGAAATCAAAAATCACTTTTTATTGGCTCGATTCCAATCGAATTAGACTAACAATTTGCCAAAAATGAACAAACCCAAAGTTATCATGAAATCAAAAGCCACTTTTCATTGGCTCGATTCCAATCGAATTAGACTAGCAACTCGCCAAAAACGAACAAACCCAAGTATCATGAAATCAAAAGCCACTTTTCATTGGCTCGATTCTAATCGAATTAGACTAGCAATTCGTAAAAAACGAACAAACCCGAAGTTATCATGAAATCAAAGCCCACTTGTCATTGACTCGATTCCAATCAAATTAGACTAGCAATTCGCCAAAAATGAACAAACCCGAAGTCATCATGAAATCAAAAGCTACTTTTCATTGGCTCGATTCCAATCTAATTAGACTTGTAATTTGCCAAAAATGAACAAACCTGAAGTTATAATGAAATCAAAAACCACTTTTCATTGGCTCGATTCCAATCGAATTAGACTAGCAATTCGTCGAAAATGAACAAATCCGAAGTTATCATGAAATCAAAAACCACTTTTCATTGGCTCGATTCGAACAGAACTAGACTAGCAATTTCACCAAAAATGAACAAACCCGAAGTTATCAAGTAATCAAAATCCACTTTTCATTAGCTCGATACCAATCGAATTAGAGTAGCCACTAACTTAAAACATAAAATCCCGAAATTATCATGAAATCAAAAACAACTTTTCATTGGCTCGATTCTAATCGAATTAGACAAGCAATTCCCCGAAATGAACAAACCCAAAGTTATCATGAAATCATAAGATACTTTTCATTGGCTCGATTCCAAACGAATTAGACTAGCAAGGCACCGAAAACAAACAAATTCGAAGTTATCATGAAATCAAAAACCACTTTTCATTTTCTTGATTCCAATCAAATTAGACTGGCAATTCGTCAAAATTGAAAAAACCTGAAGTTCTCATGAAATGAAAGATCACTTTTCGCTGGGTCGATTCCAATCGAATTAGACTAGCAATTCGCCAAAAATGAACAAACTCGAAGCTGTCATAAAATCAAAAACCACTTTTCATTGGCTCGATTCCAATTGAATTAGACTAGCAATTTACCAAAATGAACAAACCCGAAGATATCATGAAATCAAAAGTCACTTTTCATTTGCTCGATTCCAATCGAATTAGACTAGCAATTCGCAAAAAACGAACAAACCCGAAGTTATCATGAAATCAAAACCCACTTTTCATTGGCTCGATTCCAATTGAATTAGACTAACAATTCGTCGAAAACGAACAAACCTGAAGTTATCATGAAATCAAAAGCCACTTTTCATTGACTCGATTCCAATCAATTAGACTAGCAATTCGCCAAAAATGAACAAATCCGAAGTTATCAAGTGATCAAAATCCACTATTCATTGGCTCGATTCCAATCGAATTAGACTAGCCACTAACCAAAAATGAAAAAATCCGAAGTTATCATGAAATCAAAAATAACTTTTCATTGGCTCGATTCCTATCGAATTAGACTAGCAATTCACCAAAACGAACAAACCCGAAGTTATCGTGAAATCAAAAGCCACTTTTCATTGGCAGGATTCCAATCGAATTACACTAGTAATTCGTTGAAAATGAACAAACCCGAAGTTATCATGAAATCAAAAACCACTTTTCATTGGCTTGATTCCAGTCGAATCAGACTAGCGTTTTGCCAAAAACGAACATACTCGAAGTTATAAAGAAATCAAAAACCACTTTTCATTGGCTCGATTCCAATATCGAATTAGACTAGCATTTAGCTAAAAATGAACAAACCTGAAGTTATCAAGATCAAAAAAACTTTTCATTGGCTTGATTCCAATCGAATTAGGCTAGCAATTCGCCAAAAATGAACAAACCTGAAGTTATCAAGTGATCAAAATCAACTTTTCATTGGCTCGATTCCAATCGAATTAGACTAGCTCCTAACTAAAAATGAAAAAGTTCAAAGTTATCATGAAATCAAAAACAACTTTTCATTAGCTCAATTCCAATCGAATTAGACAAGCAATTCAACAAAATGAACAAACCCGAAGTTATCAAGAAATCAAAAGCCACTTTTCATTGGCTGGATTCGAATCGAATTAGACTAGTAATTCGTCGAAAATGAACAAACCCGAAGTTATCATGAAATCAAAAATCACTTTTCATTGGCTTGATTCCAATCGAATCAGACTAGCGTTTCGCCAAAAACGAACATACCCGAAGTTATAAAGAAATCAAAAACCACTTTTCATTGGCTCGATTCCAATCGAATTAGACTAGTAATTCGCAAAAAATGAACAAATTCGAAGTTATCAAGTGATCAGAATCCACATTTCATCGGCTTGATTCGAATCGAATTAGACTAGCATTTCGCCAAAAACGAACAAACACGAAGTTATCAAGAAATCAAAAACCACTTTTCATTAGCTCGATTCCAATCGAATTAGGCTAGCAATTCGCCAAAAATGAAAAAACCAGAAGTTATCAAGTAATCAAAACCCACTTTTCATTCGCTCGATTCCAATCGAATTAGACCAGCCACTAACCAAAAACGAAAAAACCCTAAATTATCTTGAAATAAAAAACAACCTTTCATTGGGCCGATTCCAATTGAATTAGACTAGCAATTACCCCAAAACTAACAAACTCGAAGTTATCATGAAATCAAAAGTCACTTTTCGTTGGCTCGATTCCAATCGAATTAGACTAGCAATTCGCTAAAAATGAACATGCCCGACGTTATCATGAAATCAATAACCACTTTTCATTGGCTCGATTCCAAACGAATTAGACTAGCAATTCGCCAATAACGAAAAAACCCAAACTCATCATGAAATCAAATGCCACTTTTCATTGGCTTGATTGAAATAGAATTAGACTAGCAATTCGCCAAAAATGAACAAACCGAAGTTGTCATGAAATCAAAAGCCACTTTTCATTAGCTCGATTCCAATCGAATTAGACTAACAATTCGCCAAAAACGAACAAACTTGTAGTTATCAAGTAATCGAAATCCAATTTTCATTCGATCGATTCCAATCGAATTAGACCAGCCACTAACCAAAAACAAGCAAACCCAAAGTTATCAAGAAATCGAAAACCACTTTTCACTGGCTCGATTCCAATCGAATTACACTAGCAATTCGCCAAAAATGAACGAACCCGAAGTTATCATGATATCAAAACCCACTTTTTCATTGGCTCGATTCCAATTGAGTTAGAATGGCAATTCGAAAAAACGAACAAACCCAAAGTTATCATGAAGTCATAAGCCACTTTTCACTGGCTAGATTCCAAACTAATTAGACTAGCAAGTCGTAGAAAACGAATAAACGTGAAGTAATCATGAAATCAAAAATCACTTTTCATTGGCTCGATTCCAATCGAATTAGACTGGTAATTCGCCAAAAAGAACAAACTTGAAGTTCTCATGAAATGAAAAACCACTTTTCACTGGGTCGATTCCAATCGAATTAGACTACCAATTTGACCAAGACGAACAAACCCGAAGTTATCATGAAATCAAAAGCCACTTTTCATTGGCTCAATTCCAATCGAATTAGACTAGCAATTCGCCAAAACGAACGAACCCGAAGGTATCAAGAAATCAAAAACTACTTTTCATTAGCTCGATTCCAATTGAATTAGACTAGCAATTCGTCAAAAATGAACAAACCCGAAGTCATCATGAAATCAAAAGCCGCATTTCATTGGCTCGATTCGAACAAACGTGAAGTAATCATGAAATCAAAAATCACTTTTCATTGGCTCGCTTCCAATCGAATTAGACTAGTATTTCGCCAAAAATGAACGAACCCGAAGTTATCATGAAATCAGAAATCGAAAACCACTTTTCACTGGGTCGATTCCAATCGAATTAGATTAGCAATTCGCCAAAAAGGGACATAACCGAAGTTATCATGAAATCAGAAATCGAAAACCACTTTTCACTGGGTCGATTCCAATCGAATTAGATTAGCAATTCGCCAAAAAGGGACATAACCGAAGTTATCATGAAATCAGAAATCGAAAACCACTTTTCACTGGGTCGATTCCAATCGAATTAGATTAGCAATTCGCCAAAAAGGGACATAACCGAAGTTATCATGAAATCAGAAATCGAAAACCACTTTTCACTGGGTCGATTCCAATCGAATTAGATTAGCAATTCGCCAAAAAGGGACATAACCGAAGTTATCATGAAATCAGAAATCGAAAACCACTTTTCACTGGGTCGATTCCAATCGAATTAGATTAGCAATTCGCCAAAAAGGGACATAACCGAAGTTATCATGAAATCAGAAATCGAAAACCACTTTTCACTGGGTCGATTCCAATCGAATTAGATTAGCAATTCGCCAAAAAGGGACATAACCGAAGTTATCATGAAATCAGAAATCGAAAACCACTTTTCACTGGGTCGATTCCAATCGAATTAGATTAGCAATTCGCCAAAAAGGGACATAACCGAAGTTATCATGAAATCAGAAATCGAAAACCACTTTTCACTGGGTCGATTCCAATCGAATTAGATTAGCAATTCGCCAAAAAGGGACATAACCGAAGTTATCATGAAATCAGAAATCGAAAACCACTTTTCACTGGGTCGATTCCAATCGAATTAGATTAGCAATTCGCCAAAAAGGGACATAACCGAAGTTATCATGAAATCAGAAATCGAAAACCACTTTTCACTGGGTCGATTCCAATCGAATTAGATTAGCAATTCGCCAAAAAGGGACATAACCGAAGTTATCATGAAATCAGAAATCGAAAACCACTTTTCACTGGGTCGATTCCAATCGAATTAGATTAGCAATTCGCCAAAAAGGGACATAACCGAAGTTATCATGAAATCAGAAATCGAAAACCACTTTTCACTGGGTCGATTCCAATCGAATTAGATTAGCAATTCGCCAAAAAGGGACATAACCGAAGTTATCATGAAATCAGAAATCGAAAACCACTTTTCACTGGGTCGATTCCAATCGAATTAGATTAGCAATTCGCCAAAAAGGGACATAACCGAAGTTATCATGAAATCAGAAATCGAAAACCACTTTTCACTGGGTCGATTCCAATCGAATTAGATTAGCAATTCGCCAAAAAGGGACATAACCGAAGTTATCATGAAATCAGAAATCGAAAACCACTTTTCACTGGGTCGATTCCAATCGAATTAGATTAGCAATTCGCCAAAAAGGGACATAACCGAAGTTATCATGAAATCAGAAATCGAAAACCACTTTTCACTGGGTCGATTCCAATCGAATTAGATTAGCAATTCGCCAAAAAGGGACATAACCGAAGTTATCATGAAATCAGAAATCGAAAACCACTTTTCACTGGGTCGATTCCAATCGAATTAGATTAGCAATTCGCCAAAAAGGGACATAACCGAAGTTATCATGAAATCAGAAATCGAAAACCACTTTTCACTGGGTCGATTCCAATCGAATTAGATTAGCAATTCGCCAAAAAGGGACATAACCGAAGTTATCATGAAATCAGAAATCGAAAACCACTTTTCACTGGGTCGATTCCAATCGAATTAGATTAGCAATTCGCCAAAAAGGGACATAACCGAAGTTATCATGAAATCAGAAATCGAAAACCACTTTTCACTGGGTCGATTCCAATCGAATTAGATTAGCAATTCGCCAAAAAGGGACATAACCGAAGTTATCATGAAATCAGAAATCGAAAACCACTTTTCACTGGGTCGATTCCAATCGAATTAGATTAGCAATTCGCCAAAAAGGGACATAACCGAAGTTATCATGAAATCAGAAATCGAAAACCACTTTTCACTGGGTCGATTCCAATCGAATTAGATTAGCAATTCGCCAAAAAGGGACATAACCGAAGTTATCATGAAATCAGAAATCGAAAACCACTTTTCACTGGGTCGATTCCAATCGAATTAGATTAGCAATTCGCCAAAAAGGGACATAACCGAAGTTATCATGAAATCAGAAATCGAAAACCACTTTTCACTGGGTCGATTCCAATCGAATTAGATTAGCAATTCGCCAAAAAGGGACATAACCGAAGTTATCATGAAATCAGAAATCGAAAACCACTTTTCACTGGGTCGATTCCAATCGAATTAGATTAGCAATTCGCCAAAAAGGGACATAACCGAAGTTATCATGAAATCAGAAATCGAAAACCACTTTTCACTGGGTCGATTCCAATCGAATTAGATTAGCAATTCGCCAAAAAGGGACATAACCGAAGTTATCATGAAATCAGAAATCGAAAACCACTTTTCACTGGGTCGATTCCAATCGAATTAGATTAGCAATTCGCCAAAAAGGGACATAACCGAAGTTATCATGAAATCAGAAATCGAAAACCACTTTTCACTGGGTCGATTCCAATCGAATTAGATTAGCAATTCGCCAAAAAGGGACATAACCGAAGTTATCATGAAATCAGAAATCGAAAACCACTTTTCACTGGGTCGATTCCAATCGAATTAGATTAGCAATTCGCCAAAAAGGGACATAACCGAAGTTATCATGAAATCAGAAATCGAAAACCACTTTTCACTGGGTCGATTCCAATCGAATTAGATTAGCAATTCGCCAAAAAGGGACATAACCGAAGTTATCATGAAATCAGAAATCGAAAACCACTTTTCACTGGGTCGATTCCAATCGAATTAGATTAGCAATTCGCCAAAAAGGGACATAACCGAAGTTATCATGAAATCAGAAATCGAAAACCACTTTTCACTGGGTCGATTCCAATCGAATTAGATTAGCAATTCGCCAAAAAGGGACATAACCGAAGTTATCATGAAATCAGAAATCGAAAACCACTTTTCACTGGGTCGATTCCAATCGAATTAGATTAGCAATTCGCCAAAAAGGGACATAACCGAAGTTATCATGAAATCAGAAATCGAAAACCACTTTTCACTGGGTCGATTCCAATCGAATTAGATTAGCAATTCGCCAAAAAGGGACATAACCGAAGTTATCATGAAATCAAAAGCCAGTTTTCATTGGTGTGATTCCAATCAAATTAGACTAGCAATTCGCCAAGAACGAACAAACCCGAAATTATCATGAAATCAAAACCCACTTTTCATTGGCTCGATTCCAATCGAATTAGACTAGCAATTCGCTAAAACGAACGAACCCGAAGCTATCAAGAAATCAAAAACCACTTCTCATTGGCTTGATTCATATCGAAATAGACTAGAACTTCGCCAAAAATGAACAAACCCGAAGTTATAATGAAATCAATAGCAACTTTTCATTGGCTCAATTCCAATCCAATTAGACTAGCAATTTGTCGAAAACGAACAAACCCGAAGAATCATGATATAAAAAACCACTTTTTATTGGCTCGATTTCAATCAAATTAGACTAGCATTTTGCCAAAAATGAACAAACCCGAAGTTATCAAGAAATCAAAAACCACATTTCATTGGCTCGATTCCAATCGAATTAGACTAGCAATTCGCCAAAAATGAACAAACCCAAAGTTATCAAGTGATCAAAATCCACTTTTCATTGAATCGATTCCAATCGAATTAGACTAGCCACTAACCAAAAATGAAAAAACCCGAAGTTATCATGAAATCATAAACAACTTTTCATTGGCTCGATTCCTATCGAATTAGACTAGCAATTCACCAAAACGAACAAACCCGAAGTTATCATGAAATCAAAAGAAACTTTTCATTGGCTGGATTCCAATCGAATTATACTAGCAATTCGCAAAAAACGAACAAACCGAAAGTTGTCATGATATCAAAAACCACTTTTCGTTGGCTCGATTCCAATCAAATTAGACTACCATTTCGCCAAAGATGAACAAACCCGAAGTTATCAAGAAGTCAAAAACAACTTTTCATTGGTTCGATTCCAATCGAATTAGACTAGCAATTCGTCAAAAACGAACAAAGCCGAAGTTATCAAGTGACCAAAATCCACTTTTCATTGGCTTGATTCCAATCGAATTAGACTAGCCCCTAACCAAAAATGAAAAAACCCAAAGTTATCATGAAATCAAAAACAACTTTTCATTGGCTCAATTCCAATCGAATTAGGCTAGCAATTCACCAAAACGAACACACACGAAGTTGTCATGAAATCAAAAGCTACTTTTCATTGGCTGGATTCCAATCGAATTAGACTAGCAATTCGTCAATAACGATCAAACCCGAAGTTATCTTGAAATCAAAAACAGCTTTTCATTGGTTCGATTCCAATCGATTTAGACTAGCGTTTCACAAAAAATGAACAAACCCGAAGTTATAAAGAAATCAAAAACCACTTTTCATTGGCTCGATTCCAATCGAATTAGACTAGCATTTCGCCAAAAAGAACGAACCCGAAGTTATCAAGAAATGAAAAACCACTTTGCACTGGCTCGATTACAATCAAATTAGACTAGCAATTCGCCAAAAATGAACAAACCCGAAGTGATCAAGAAATCAAAAGCCACTTTTCATTAGCTCGATTCCAATTGAATTAGACCAGCCACTAACCAAAAATGAAAAAAACCCAAAATTATCATGAAATCAAAAACAACCTTTCATTAGCTCGATTCCAATCGAATTAGACTAGCGGAACAAACCCGAAGTTATCATGAAATCAAAAGCCACTTTTCATTGGCTCGATTCCAATCGAATTAGAATAGCAATTTGTAAAAAATGGACAAACCCAGAGTTATCATGAAATCATAAGCCACTTTTCATTGGCTCGATTCCAAACGAATTAGGCTAGCAAGTCATTGAAAGTGAACAAACCCGAAGTTATCATGAAATCAAAAGCCACTTTTCACTGGCGCGATTCCAATCGAATTAGACTGGAAATTAACCAAAAATGAACAAACCCGAAGTTCTCGTGAAATGAAAAACCAATTTTCACTGGGTCGATTCGAATCGAATTAGACTACCAATTCGCCAATAACGAACAAATCCGAAGTTGTCATGAAATCAAAAACCACTTTTCATTTGCTCGATTCTAATCGAATTAGACTAGTAATTTACCAAAATGAATGAACCCGAAGATTCATGAAATCAAAAGCCACTTTTTATTGACTCGATTCCAATCGAACTAGACTAGTAATTTGTGAAAAATGAACAAACCGAAAGTTATCATGAAATCAAAACCCACTTTTCATTGGCTCGACTCCAATCTAATTAGACTAGCAATTCACCAAAACAAACGAACCCGAAGTTATCATGAAATCAAAAATCACTTTTCATTGGCTCGATTCCAATCGAATTAGACTAGCAATTAACCAAAACTAACAAACCCGAAATTATCATGAAATCAAAAGTCACTTTTCGTTGGCTCGATTCCAATCGAATTAGAATAGCAATTCGCAAAAAATGAACAAACCCAAAGTTATCATGAAAATTATAAGCCACTTTTCATTGGCTCGATTCCAAATGAATTAGAGTGGCCAATTGATGAAAACGAACAAACCTGAAGTTATCAAGTAATCAAAATCCATTTTTCATTCGTTCGATTCCGATCGAATTAGACCAGCCACTAATCAAAAATGAAAAAACCCGAAATTATGATGAAATCAAAAACAAATTTTCAGTGGCTCGATTCCAAAGACTAGCAATTAGCCAAAAATGAACAAACCGAAAGTTATCATGAAATCAAAACCCACTTTTCATTGGTTCGATTCCGATCGAATTAGACTAGCAATTCGCCAAAATGAACGAACCCGAAGTTAACATGAAATCAAAAACCACTTTTCATTGGCTCAATTTCAATCGAGTTAGACTAGAAATTAGCCAAAAATGAACAAACTCGAAGTTATCAAGTGATCAAAATCCATTTTGCATTGGCTCGTTTCTAATCGAATTAGACTAGCATGTCGCCAAAAATGAACAAACACGGATTTATCAAGAAATCAAAAACCACTTTTTATTAGCTCGATTCCAATCAAATTAGATTAGTAATTCGCCAAAAATGAACAAACCCGAAGTTATCAAGTAATCAGAATCCACGTTTAATTCGCTCGATTCCATCGAATTAGACCAGCCACTAACCAAAAATGAAAAAAACCCGAAGTTATCAAGAAATCAAAAACAACCTTTCATTGGCTCGATTCCAATCGAATTAGACTGGCAATTCACCAAGACGAACAAACCCGAAGTTATCAAGTAATCAAAATCCACTTTTCGTCGACTCGATTCCAATCGAATTAGACTAGCAATTCGCCAAAAACTAACAAACCCGAAGTTATCATGAAATCAAAAGCCACTTTTCATTGGCTCGATTCCAATCGAATTAGACTTACAATTTGCCAAAAACGAACAAACCCGAAGTTATAATGAAATCAAAAGCCACTTTTCATTGGCTCGATTCCAATCGAATTAGACTAGCAATTCGTCGAAAATGAACAAACCCAAAGTTATCATGAAATCAAAAACCAGTTTTCATCGGCTTGATTCGAATTGAATTAGACTAGCATTTCGCCAAAAATGAACAAACACGAAGTTATCAAGAAATCAAAAACTACTTTTCATAAGCTCGATTCCAATAGAATTAGACTAGCAATTCGCCAAAAAAGAACAAACCCGAAGTTATCAAGTAATCAAAATCCACTTTTCTTTCGCTCGATTCCAATCGAATTAGACCAGCCACTAACCAAAAACATAAAATTCTGAAATTATCATGAAATCAAAATCATCTTTTCATTGGCTCGATTCCAATCGAATTAGACTAGCAATTCCCCAAATTGAAGAAACCCGAAGTTATCATGAAATCAAAAGCCACTTTTCATTGGCTCGATTCCAATCGAATTAGAGTAACAATTCGCAAAAAATGAACAAACCCAAAGTTATCATGAAATCATAAGGCACTTTTCATTGGCTCGATTCCAAACGAATTAGACTAGCGGGTCATTGAAAATGAACAAACCCAAAGTTATCATGAAATCAAAAACCACTTTTCATTGGCTCGATTCCAATCGAGTTAGACTAGCAATTCGCCAAAAAGGAACAAACCCGAAGTTATCAAGTGATCAAAATCCATTTTGCATTGGCTCGTTTCGAATCGAATTAGACTAGCATGCCGCCAAAAATGAACAAACACGAAGTTATCAAGAAATCAAAAAGCACTTTTCATTAGCTTGATTCCAATCGAATTAGACTAGCAATTCGCCAAAAACGAACAAACCCGAAGTTATCAAGTAATCAAAATCCAATTTTCATTCGATCGATTCCAATCGAATTAGACTAGCCACTAACCAAAAACGAAAAAACCCGAAATTGTCATGAAACAAAAAAAACCTTTAATTGGCTCGATTCCAATCGAATTAGACTGGCAATTCACCAAAACGAACAAACCCGAAGTTATCATGAAATCAAAAGCCATTTTCATTGGCTCGATTCTAATCGAATTAGAATGGCAATTCGAAAAAGCGAACAAACCCAAAGTTATTATGAAGTCATAAGCCACTTTTCATTGGCTCGATTCCAAACGAATTAGACTAGCAAGTCGCCGAAAATGAACAAACCCGAAGTAATCATGAAATCAAAAACCACTTTTCACTGGCTCGATTCCAATCGAATTAGACTGGTAATTTGCCAAAAACGAACAAACTCGAAGTTCTCATGAAATGAAAAACCACTTTTCACTGGGTCGATTCCAATCGAATTAGACTGCCAATTTGCCCAAGACGAACAAACCCGAAGTTATCATGACATCAAAAGCCACTTTTCATTGGCTCGATTCCAATCGAATTAGACTAGCAATTCGCCAAAACGAACAAACCCGAAGTTATCATGAAATCAAAACCCACTTTTCATTGGCTCGATTCCATTCGAATATGACTAGCAATTCGCTAAAACGAGCGAACCCGAAGTTATCATGAAATTAAAAACCACTTCTCATTGGCTCGATTGCAATCGAATTAGACTAGAAATTTGCCAAAAATGAAAAAACTCAAAGTTACAATGAAATCAAAAGCAACTTTTCTTTGTCTCGATTCCAATCGAATTAGACTAGCAATTCGTCGAAAACGAACAAACCCGAAGTTATCATGAAATCAAAAACCACTTTTCAGTGGCTCGATTCCAATCGAATTAGACAAGCATCTCGCCACAAACGAAAAAACCCGAAGTTATCAAGAAATCAAAAGCCACTTTTCATTGGCTTGATTTCAATCGAATTAGACTAGCAATTTGTCGAGAACAAGCAAACCCGAAGTTGACATGAAATCAGAAACCACTTTTTCATTTGGTCTATTCTAATCGATTTAGACAAGCATTTCGCCAAAAACAAACAAACCCGAAGTTATCAAGAAATCGAAAACCACTTTTTACTGGCTCGATTCCAATCGAATCACACTAGCAATTCGGCAAAAATGAACGAACCCGAAGTTCTCATGAAATCAAAACCCACTTTTCATTGGCTCGATTCCAATCGAGTTAGAATGGCAATTCGAAAAAACGAACAAAGTCAAAGTTATCATGAAGTCATAAGCTACTTTTCATTGGCTCGATTCCAATCGAATTACACTAGCAATTCGCCAAAAACGAACGACCCGAAGTTATCATGTAATCAAAATCCACTTTTCATTGGCTCGATTCCAATCGAGTTAGACTAGAAATTCGTCAAAAACAAACAAACTAGAAGTATCATGAAATGAAAAGCCACTTTTCATTGGCTCGATTCCAATAGAATTAGACTAGCAATTCACCAAAAATGAATAAACTCAAAGTTATCATGAAATCAAAAACCACTTTTCATTGGCTCGATTCCAATCGAATTAGACTAGCATTTCGCCAAAAACGAACAAACCCGAAGTTATAATGAAATCAAAAACCACTTTTCATTGGCTCGATTCCAATCGAATTAGACTAGCATTTCGCCAAAAACGAACAAACCCGAAGTTATCAAGGAATGAAAAACCATTTTTCACTGGCTCGATTACAATCAAATTAGACTAGCAATTCGCCAAAAATGAACAAACCCGTAGTTATCATGAAATCAAAAACAACTTTTCATTAGCTCGATTCAAATCGAATTAGACTAGCAACTCGTCGAAAACGAACAAACCCGAAGTTATAATGAAATCAAAAACCACTTTTCATTGGCTAGATTCCAATTGAATTAGACTAGTAATTTCCCAAAATGAACAAACCCGAAGATATCATGAAATCAAAAGCCAGTTTTCAATGGCTCGATTCCAATAAAATTAGACTAGCAATTCGCCAAGAACGAACAAACCCGAAGTTATCATGAAATCAAAACCCACTTTTCATTGGCTCGATTCCAATCGAATTAGATTAGCAATTCGCTAAAACGAACGATCACGAAGTTATCAAGAAATCAAAAACCACTTTTCATTGGCTCGATTCCAATCGAATTAGACTAGAACTTCACAAAAAATGAACAAACCCGAAGTTATAATGAAATCAATAGCAACTTTTCATTGGCTTGATTCCAATCCAATTAGACTAGGAATTTGTCGAAAACGAACAAACCCGTAGAATCATGATATCAAAAACCACTTTTCATTGGCTCGATTTCAATCGAATCAGACTAGCATTTCGCCAAAAATGAACAAACCCGAAGTTATCAAGAAATCAAAAACCACATTTCATTGGCTCAATTCCAATCGAATAAGACTAGCAGTTCACCAAAAACGAACAAACTTGAAGTTATCAAGTGATCAAAATCCACTTTTCATTGGCTCGATTCGAATTGAATTAGACTAGCCACTAACCAAAAATGAAAAAATGCGAAGTTATCATGAAATCACAGACAACTTTTCATTGGCTCGATTCCTATCGAATTAGACTAGCAATTCACTAAAACGAACAAACCCGAAGTTATCATGAAATCAAAATTAACTTTTCATTGGCTGGATTCCAATCGAATTAGACTAGCAATTCGCAAAAAACGTACAAACCGAAAGTTATAAAGAAATCAAAAACCACTTTTCATTGGCCCGATTCCTATCGAATTAGACTAGCAATTTGACAAAAATGAACAAGCCAGAAGTTATCAAGTGATCAAAATCCACTTTTCATTGGCTCGATTCGAATCGAATTAGACTAGCATTTCACCATAAATGAATAAACACGAAGTTATCAAGAAATCAAAAAGCACTTTTCATTAGCTCGATTTCAATCGAATTAGACTAGTAATTCGCCAAAAACGAACAAACCCGAAGTTATCAAGTAATCAAAATCCACTTTTCATTCACTCGATTCCAATTGAATTAGACCAGCCGCTAACCAAAAATGAAAAAACCCAAAATTATCGTGAAATCAAAAATAACCTTTCATTGGCTCGATTCCAATCGAATTAGACTAGCAGTTCACTAAAACGAATAAACCCGAAGTTATCATGAAATCGAAAGCCACTTTTCAGTAGCTCGATTCCAATCGAATTAGAATAGCAATTCGCAAAAAATGGACAAACCCAGAGTTATCATGAAATCATAAGCCACTTTTCATTGGCTCGATTCCAAACGAATTAGGCTAGCAAGTCGCTGAAAACGAACAAACCCGAAGTTATCATGAAGTCAAAAATAACTTTTTACTGGCTCGATTCCAATCGAATTAGACTAGCAATTCACCAAAAATGAACAAACCCGAAGTTCTCATGAAATGAAAAACCAATTTTCACTGGGTCGATTCCAATCGAATTAGACTACCAATTCGCCAATAACAAAAAAATTCGAAGTTGTCCTGAAATCAAAAACCAGTTTTCATTGGCTCGATTCTAATCAAATTAGACCAGCAATTTACCAAAACGAACGAACCCGAATATATCATGAAATCAAAAGCCACTTTTTATTGGCTCGATTCCAATCGAATTAAACTAGCAATTCGTCAAAAACGAACAAATCGAATGTTATCATGAAATCAAAACCCACTTTTCATTGGCTCGATTCCAATCGAATTAGACTACCAATTCGCCAATAAAGAAAAAATCCGATGTTGTCATGAAATCAAAAACCAGTTTTCATTGGCCCGATTCTAATCGAATTAGACTAGCAATTTACCAAAACAAACGAACCCGAAGATATCATGATCAAAACCCACTTTTTATTGGCTCGATTCCAATCAAATTAGAGTAGCAATTTGTCAAAAATGAACAAATCGAAAGTTATCATGAAATCAAAACCCACTTTTCATTGGCTCGATTCCAATCGAATTAGACTAGCAATTCGCCAAGACAAACGAACCCGAAGTTATCATGAAATCAAAAACCACTTTTCATTGGCTCGATTCCAATCGGATTAGACAAGCAATTCCCTAAAATAAACTAACCCGAAGTTATCATGAAATCAAAAACCACTTTTCATTGGCTCGATTCCAATCGGATTAGACTAGCAATTCCCCAAAATGAACAAACCCGAAGTTATCATGAAATCAAAAGCCACGTTTCATTGGCTCGATTCCTATCGAATTAGACTAGCAATTAACCAAAATGAGCAAACCCGAAGTTATCAAGAAATCAAAATACACTTCTCATTGGCTCGATTCCAATCGAATTAGACTAGCAATTCGTAAAAATGAACAAGCCCAAAGTTATCATGAAATCATAAACCACTTTTCATTGCCTCGATTCCAAGCTAATTAGACTAGCAATTCGCCAAAAATGAACGAACCCGAAGTTATCATGAAATCATAAGCCACTTTTCATTGGCTCGATTTTAAACGAATTAGACAAGCAAGTCACGGAAAACGAACAAACCCGAAGTTATCATGAAATCAAAAACCACTTTTCACTGGCTCGATTCCAATCGAATTAGACTGGTAATTCACCAAAAATGAACAAACCCGAAGTTCTCATGAAATGAAAAACCAATTTTCACTGGGTCGATTCCAATCGAATGAACAAACCCGAAGTTCTCATGAAACGTAAAACCACTTTTCACTGGGTCGATTCCAATCGAATGAACAAACCCGAAGTTCTCATGAAACGTAAAACCACTTTTCACTGGGTCGATTCCAATCGAATGAACAAACCCGAAGTTCTCATGAAACGTAAAACCACTTTTCACTGGGTCGATTCCAATCGAATGAACAAACCCGAAGTTCTCATGAAACGTAAAACCACTTTTCACTGGGTCGATTCCAATCGAATGAACAAACCCGAAGTTCTCATGAAACGTAAAACCACTTTTCACTGGGTCGATTCCAATCGAATGAACAAACCCGAAGTTCTCATGAAACGTAAAACCACTTTTCACTGGGTCGATTCCAATCGAATGAACAAACCCGAAGTTCTCATGAAACGTAAAACCACTTTTCACTGGGTCGATTCCAATCGAATGAACAAACCCGAAGTTCTCATGAAACGTAAAACCACTTTTCACTGGGTCGATTCCAATCGAATGAACAAACCCGAAGTTCTCATGAAACGTAAAACCACTTTTCACTGGGTCGATTCCAATCGAATGAACAAACCCGAAGTTCTCATGAAACGTAAAACCACTTTTCACTGGGTCGATTCCAATCGAATGAACAAACCCGAAGTTCTCATGAAACGTAAAACCACTTTTCACTGGGTCGATTCCAATCGAATGAACAAACCCGAAGTTCTCATGAAACGTAAAACCACTTTTCACTGGGTCGATTCCAATCGAATGAACAAACCCGAAGTTCTCATGAAACGTAAAACCACTTTTCACTGGGTCGATTCCAATCGAATGAACAAACCCGAAGTTCTCATGAAACGTAAAACCACTTTTCACTGGGTCGATTCCAATCGAATGAACAAACCCGAAGTTCTCATGAAACGTAAAACCACTTTTCACTGGGTCGATTCCAATCGAATTAGACTAGCAATTAGCCAAAAATGAATGAACTCGAAGTTATCACAAAATAATAAGCCACTTTTCATTGGCTCGATTTCGAACGAATTAGACAAGCAAGTCATGGAAAATGAACAATCCCGAAGTTATCATGAAATCAAAAACCACTTTTCACTGGCTCGATTCTAATTGAATTAGACTGGCAATTTGCGAAAAATGAACAAACCCAAAGTTCTCATGAAACGTAAAACCACTTTTCACTGGGTCGATTCAAATCGAATTAGATTAGCAATTCGCCAAAAATGAACAAACTCGAAGTTGTCATGAAATCAAAAATCACTTGTCATTGGCTCGGTTCCAATCAAATTAGACTACCAATTTACCAAAAAGAACAAACCCGAAGATATCATGAAATCAAAAGCCACTTTTCATTGGCTCGATTCCAATCGAATTAGACTAGCAAGTCGCCAAAAATGAACAAACCCGCAGTTATCATGAAATCAAAACCCGCTTTTCATTGGCGCGATTCCAATAGAATTAGACTAGTAATTCGCCAAAACGAACAAACTGGAAGTTATCATGAAATCAAAAACCACTTCTCATTGGTTCGATTCCAATCGAATTAGACTAGAACTTTGCCAAAAACGAACAAACCCAAAGTTATAATGAAATCAAAAACCACTTTTCATTGGCTCGATTCCAATCGAATTAGACTAGCAATTCGTCGAAAACGAACAAACCTGAAGTTACCATGAAATCAAAAACCACTTTTCACTGGCTCGATTCCAATCGAATTAGACTAGCATTTCGTCACAAACGAACAAACCCGAAGTTATCAAGAAATCAAAAACCACTTTTCATTGGCTCGATTCCAATCGAATTAGACTAGCAATTTGTCGAAAACGAACGAACCTAAAGTTATCATGAAATCAAAATCCACTTTTCATTAGCTCAATTCCAATCAAACTAGACTAGCATTTCGCCAAAAACAAACAAACTCGAAGTTATCAATAAATCAAAAACCACTTTTCACTAGCTCGATTCCAATCCAATTAGACTAGCAACTCGCCAAAAAAGAACAAACCTGAAGTTGTCATGAAATCGAAACCCACTTTTCATTGGCTCGATTCCAATCGAGTTAGACTAGCGATTCGCCAAAAACAAACAATCCCGAAGTATCACGAAATGAAAAGCCACTTTTCATTGGCTCGATTCCAATCGAATTAGACAAGCAATTCGTGAAAAAGAACAAACCCGAAGTTATCATGAAATCAAAGCCCACTTTTCATTGACTTGATTCCAATCGAATTGGACTAGCAATTCGCCAAAAATGAACAAACCCGAAGTTATCATGAAATCAAAAGTCACTTTTCATTGGCTTGTTTCCAATCGAATTAGACTAGCAATTTGCCAAAAATGATCAAACTCGAAGTTATAATGAAATCAAAACCTAATTTTCATTAGCTCCATTCCAATCAAATTAGACTAGTAATTCGTCGAAAATGAACAAACTCGAAGTTATCATGAAATCAAAAACCACTTTTCATTGGCTCGATTCCTATCGAATTAGACTAGCAATTTCCCAAAACGAACAAACTTGAAGTTATCATAAAATCAAAAGCAACTTTTCATTGGCTGGATTCCAATCGAATTAAACTAGTAATTTGAAAAAACCAACAAACCAAAAGTTGTCATGAAATCAAAAACCACTTTTCATTGGCTCGATTCCAATCGAAATAGACTAGCATTTCGCCAAAAATGAGCAAACCCGAAGTTATCAAGAAGTCAAACAAAACTTTTCATTGGCTCGATTCCAATTGAATTAGACTAGCAATTCGCCAAAAATGAACAAACCCGAACTTATCAAGCAATCAAAATCCACTTTTCATTGACTCGATCCAATCGAATTAGACTAGCCCCTAACTAAAAATGAAAAAACCCGAAGTTATCATGAAATCAAAAATAACTTTTCATTGGCTCAATTCCAATCGAATTAGGCTAGCAATTCACCAAAACGAACAAACAAGAAGTTGTCATGAAATCAAAAGCCACTTTTCATTGGCTGGATTCCAATCGAATTAGACTTGCAATTCATCGAAAATGATCAAACCCGAAGTTATCATGAAATCAAAAATAGCTTTTCATTGGCTCGATTCCAATCGAATTAGACTAGCATTTCACAAAAAACGAACAAACCCGAAGTTATAAAGAAATCAAAAACCACTTTTCATTGGCCCGATTCCTATCGAATTAGACTAGCAATTTGACAAAAATGAACAAGCCAGAAGTTATCAAGTGATCAAAATCCACTTTTCATTGGCTCGATTCGAATCGAATTAGACTAGCATTTCACCATAAATGAATAAACACGAAGTTATCAAGAAATCAAAAATCACTTTTCATTAGCTCGATTTCAATCGAATTAGACTAGCAATTCGCCAAAAACGAACAAACCCGAAGTTATCAAGTAATCAAAATCCACTTTTCATTCTCTCGATTCCAATTGAATTAGACCAGCCGCTAACCAAAAACGAAAAAACCCAAAATTATCATGAAATCAAAAATAACCTTTCATTGGCTCGATTCCAATCGAATTAGACTAGCAATTTACCAAAACAAACAAACCTGAAGTTATCATGAAATCAAAAGCCAATTTTCATTGGCTCGATTCCAATCGAATTGGACTAGCAATTCGTCGAAAATGAACAAACCCGAAGTTATGATGAAATCAAAAACAACTTTTCATTGGCTCGATCCCTATCGAATTAGACTAGCAATTCACCAAAACGAACAAACATAAAATCATCATGAAATCAAAAGCTACTTCTCATTGGCTCGTTTTCAATCAAATTAGACTAGCAATTTGCCAAAAACGAAGAAATTCGAAGTTATAATGAAATCAAAACCCAATTTTCATTGGCTCAATTCCAATCGAATTAGACTAGCAATTCATCGAAAACGAACAAACCCGAAGTTTTCATGAAATCAAAAATCACTTTTCATTGGCTCGATTCTAATCGAATTAGACTAGCAATTAACAAAAATGAACGAACCCGAAGATATCATGAAATTAAAAGCCACTTTTAATTGGCTCGATTCCAATCGATTTCGACTACCAATTCGTTAAAAATGAACAAACCCAAAGTCATCATGAAATCAAAAACCACTTTTCATTGGCTCGATTCCAAACGAATTAGTGAAATCAAAGGCAGCTTTTTATTGACTCGATTCCAATCGATTTTGACTAGCAATTCTTCGAAACTGAACAAGCCCGAAGTTATCATGAAATCAAAAACCACTTTTCATTAGTTCAATTCCAATCGAATTAGACTAGCAAT
The DNA here is from genome assembly GCF_002742605.1 of Olea europaea var. sylvestris. Taxonomy (NCBI): domain Eukaryota; kingdom Viridiplantae; phylum Streptophyta; class Magnoliopsida; order Lamiales; family Oleaceae; genus Olea; species Olea europaea. The sequence continues at coordinate 250,348 of NW_019245723.1, forward strand.
TTTAAAATATTTCTTTCAATTTTAATTTTAAAACCCACCGCAAGTGTACGGTTCGTTAACAAGTAGTAAAATGGACTATGAGTCCAAGTATCGTTCCCACGAGGATTGAATTAGCTCTAATTAGACTAATGTGGCCTTAACCAAATCTAATTGAATGAAAATTTGGTTTAAATGTGAAAACCCCTAATTGTGGGAGAAATCCCCAATTTGAAACCCTAATTTTTAAAGAAAACCCTAATTTCGAAATTGGAAGCCCTAATTTCGAAATTTCACTAATTGAATGACTCAAAAACTCAATTAAAATGTAAATACGCAATTTTGGAAGTTAATGTATAGAAATAAATTGACATGCAATCATTAGGATCTCGAATCCCCAATTGACTATTAAAAACCCTAATTTCACAAATTTAACGAATCGATGGAAAAATGCCATTTCAATGTTCCTAAACCTATCCAATATACTTTCTCGATATATATTGAATCTACTCTTGCACACCACCAGCCTATATTTCTATGGATGATGCAAATATACAAGAATGCATGAATTTTTATGAACACCTTATGAATTGCACAAAGCATAGGGGTATATTTCTATCCCCTATCGAACCCTATGTTAATTTATATTATATCGAATCTATTCTCCTTCTTTCGAATGCAAAGAATAAATCATCTAAACTCACATAACATATGGCCAATAATTATGGAAGCAATCAAATCATATAAATCAAACAATTGTCCAACCGAAACTTTATATTGAATTTATGAAATAAAGGAGATTAAATAATCAAAGGTTCATCGATTTCCTAATGAATAAAAACCCTGGCCTATGATCATAATTACAGAATCAAGAATTAAAACGAAATTAAAAGATATAAAGAATACACTCGTATGATAATCCTTCAATTTTGTGTGTAATCTTCAATTCCTTCTTGAATCCTTGTGAAATCAAGCCCAAGATTGTGTTTCTTGCCTTCAAATTGAGTGTATTTCTTCTCTCTGGTCGTTCCTGCGGCTTCTGGACATCTTTTTGCTATTTAAACCCGTCCAAATTAGGTTACCAGAGGAGTTGCAGTCGTATAAGGAAAGTGCAAAATTCGGGAAAATTTATACCTATGCGACCGCATAGGCATAACTTATGCGACCGCATAGGTTTAGGAAAAACTCCATTTTTTATCCCTGGAGGTTCACTCGCGGTCGCATAGGTTTTATACTATGCGACCGCATAGTAGTGCTACTTCCTTGTTTGAGTCATTTTGGTCCTCAAGTTTCATTCCTTCACTCCTTGACCTCCTCTCTTGTTCCTAGTTGCTCCAATGGTCCCTCATAACTTCCAATTGGTGCTTGGCTTGATCAATTGCTTGATGTGTTCATCGGATCAACTTTCAGATAATTGTAATTTGGTCCCTGAATTTTCTCTTTGCTTCAATTTGGTCCTTTTTCGGCTCTTTTCTCCTGAATTCCACTATTTCCATAGAATTTCCTACATTGCATGAATTTGACGAAGTTAAGTAACAATTAAATCAATTTACTTATATTCAAGTCATGTTTGTGATGTAAATAAGTGTGCAAAAACACACTTATCAAACCCCCCAAACTTAAACTATTGTTTGTCCTCAAACAAGATAGTGATATAATTCTGAACAAACATGGCTTAACACCTTGCCTTGGCTCAGGATTGGACTAAGTAATTGATTTTAGGAAAATTTATCAGTGCAAGATGACATCAACCTTCACCTGTTAAGTGCATACTTGACGTGTGTGTGTGTGGATTCATGCTAACATATCAAGTTCATGATGAGTTTGAGTCTCGACCCCAAGTGGTCAAATGTCTCCTTACTCGCTCGAGAGATACGCAACCCTCCAAACTTATTCTTTTCACTCAATTATCCCAGGGTTGTGTTTTAAAAATTATGAGTTTACCTAGCTTTAGTTCTCACCCTCTCGTAGTTTGGATTAATTTTACTATCACAGTTCACACGTCAACAAGTGAAGACTCTCCTAGTTTTGATTGCTTCGACACTCAAGACTAAACTAGGTTACTTGTCTCGCCTCAAAGGTATAGTTTCTTCCACCAATTGTCCAAGG
>NW_019245723.1:252499-261203 GCF_002742605.1 Olea europaea var. sylvestris
AGTTATAAAGGCTCGATCAGATGACTTTTTATTAACTTCTTTACTTTTTGCTTTCTATATGACCCATGTATTGAGCTTTAGGCCGGTGACTCCCAGATCAGTTGACCTTAGGGCACCAAATTTTGAAATATCCTTACAGGCTTACTTGCTCGGGTCATAAAGGCATGAAAAGAAGTCTCTTATTCTCACAAATTAATTTTATGCCCATATTGTTCTAGACATTTAGTTTCCAAAACCAACCCCTAATTTAAGATTTTCACCTAATCTTCACCTCACTGGTCTAGGCAATCCACACAATAAAATTTCATGCACGGAGCCTCACCCATTTCAATGTTCTCCTATAATAGTTCAACTATCACCAAACTGTCTTCAGGTATTTTACGGGTTCATTCAATAGAGGCTTACAACTATCTCTCTACTCTATGCTCAAAATCTCAATCACTTACCTAACATGTCAAACATGAATGACGTGCATAAAGAATGTCAAGTATTGCATCAACAAGTATAGGTTAGCCTAATTAGCACCGATCCCAAAGTTCTGAAATGTATCAATCCAATAGTAACATCATAGCCGGCAAGGCGATTAAGCTCACACAAGCATACATAAGCATAATCAATATTCACTCACAAGCATGTCTCATGCAGCAATTAGTCAAAATAAATCTAGATTGTGGAAATGCAATTAGTTACATGCCGAATGTCTTAATCAAATTATGCCACCATCCCCCAAACTTATACAAGACATTGTCCACAATGTGAAAATACCACCATTCCCCAAACTTATACAAGACATCGCCCACAATGTGAAAAATATGTTTAGAAGGCAGAATTTAAGGAAAATGAATACAAATTAGGCAAACGATACTCCCCTGATCAAAACGGGGGCTGCGATGGGAAGCTAGATCCTACAGTATCATCAGCTGGAGGTGGAGGTAGGTGCGCCAAGATCTCTCTCATCAGTGCTGACTGCTGTGTCATTTCATCGTGGATTCCCTCAACACGTGTCTCCAAGAGGCCCAAATGCTCCCAAGTTTCATTTACCCTCATCTGGATGCCATCCACCCTGCCCACATGATGTATCTGATCATAGCAAAGAGTGGCAAGATCAACCTTATTACCTCGCACCAAGTGATAAAGGAATCCAGCTGTGGGATCTGTGAATGTGGTCCTGTGAGAGGTAGGCTCAATGTTGTGACACATAAACAGCCACAGGATTGCTATAGATGGTGTAAGCTCAATCTGATGCCACTCGATAGTGGGAAGTGGCCATGCATTCTATCGCCCCAATAAGATCTCCGCCACTTCAGGCCAATTGAAGTCACCTTGTACAGGCGTTATGTTTTCCCATGTGAGCTGGTAGTAGTCTTGAATAACTTCGGGTGAGAATGTGATCCATTTTCCCCGGACCCAAGTCTGATGTAGGTGATCGGACCCTGGTGTGTCAATTTCAGTATTGAAGTTGGCGTAAAATTCCCCCACCAACAATTCATAAATCCGATGTGGCTGCTCCACTATTTTATTCCAACCACAGTTCTGCACCAAAGTAGTCAGCTCGAAACCAGGAAAGTCTTCCAATTTAACAACCCGTTCTGGTGTCACTGTCCATCGACTCACTATGTTTTCATACCGGGCTGCTGCCTCGGCAGTCAAAAATCTTTGTACACCACCTTCAAGCACACGAGTGCGTGCTGTGCTGGATGATGAGCCGACCTTCTCCTTTCCTTTAGAAGTTCGTTTTGGCGGCATCCTGCAAAGTTGGAAAATAGCTAGTATTAGACATCTTGATATATAGCGAGAAATCACATGAAATGAAAGGCACGCAAAGCACAAATCCCCCAAAATTGTTTCAATAAACATGTAGACTACCACGGTGTAATGAACAATGTATGATGATTAGAGTAGGCTAAATGTATAGTCCATATGAAAGTATAAGAAATTTTTGGGAAAATATGCTCATAGTCAAAGGGTTGGAGTCATGGTTGAGTGTACACCTTCGGCCCCGGGCACCATCGAGAATTATCAAGATTGTCCCGGGAAACCTCCAGGCATATGGAAGTATGCAATGAGGTCTAGCATATACCCAAATTTCAGCTCAAACGGAGGTCGTTTGGTGTCTCAAATAGTAGTGTAAAATAAGGGACGGAGGGTGCTTGGGCATGCTATGACTTAGCTATTTTTGTGCATGTGTGTGTTGATGTTGTCCAAGTCATATTGTTTGGTAATACGTCACAACGAGTTATTCCATTCATCGAATAGTCAAATGCCATGCTAGATGTTCGTAAATGTAATAGATTACCAATATGGGCATTTTATCGAACATGTTGTATGCAATGTGAGATCATCATATACTAGCCAAAAATTTATTATTTCACATGGTTCCCCATTCAAAAACAATCACCAAACGCATACACATCCATAAATCAAATGAAGTTAAGGCAAAATATACCAAAATACCCAAAAAGGAACAATATGGCAATTTATCGAACACATTGCATGCATTCCTTAGAAATCCATATAAAATTCAATAACTCAAAAATTCGAATTACCCCAAGACACAATTGAATTCAAACAATACACTCCATCCACCATCAACATCCCAATCTCCCCAAAATGTAAAAAAAATCAATTGAAATAAATGAAACAATCGAGCACAATGGAGGAGATAGGGAAGAGGAATACCTTCAAGATGATGTTCAACCCTAAATTCGAGATCCTTGTGTAGTGTAGGTGATTGTGATGTAATCAAGTGTAGAAATTTGATCCAAGATGAAATTTGGGCGAGAGAGAGAAGGTGTGATGAATGAATTGGAAGTGAAAAAAATGATTCGGGCGTGGGTTAAAAACCCACGCCGTTTTTGGTCTATGCGGCCGCATAGTTATATTCTATGCGGTCGCATAGATATAGGGATTTTGTGGTTTTCACTTTCGGGAGGTGTCTATGCGATCGCATAGACACACTTTTTTTTTAAAAAATAAAATAAAATAAATAAAACAAAGCCTCTTTTCCAAAAAAAATTCGATTTTAGTCCCAAAATTTTTTTTAAATAAAATAAAATAAATAAAACAAAGCCTCCTTTTCCAAAAAAAATTCGATTTTAGTCCCCAAAAAAATTTTTTTTTTTAAAGAAAAGACCCGACTCTCAACGCCCCCAAATTTTTCAGAAACACATATTTTTCAAATATTGACATGTGAAATTTAGAAAATATAATATTCCTCGAAATACGTGAATTCCACAGTCAACTACCCAAAACAACGTGAATCAACCCGAACTTGTGTGTGATACTTAATGACTCGTGTGCATAGTGCTTGGACTCTTTTAAATGCCTAGAAGATTGATGACCACATAACGGAATACTAAATGAATGTGAAAATAAACTTCCTAAGTTAATGCAGAAAACATAATAAAGGAAATAAACAGATAAAAAGGATAAAGTGGGTTGCCTTCCACCCAGCACTAGGTTATAGTCGATAGCTCGACTTTACCGTATTGCGTTATTCTGGCGATCCAAGATGGACGGTAGACTTGTCCTTTGAGAAATCACCGCCCCAATAGTGCTTCAAGCGCTGTCCATTAACTTTGAATGTCCCCTTGCTGTTGTGAGTGATCTCAACTGCTCCATGTGGAAACACTTGTGTAATGGTATATGGACCAGACCATCTCGATCTCAATTTTCCTGGAAACAGTTTAAGCCTGGAGTTGTAGAGTAGCACTTTTTGCCCGACCTTAAAGTCACGCCTCTGGATATGCATGTCATGCCATTTCTTGGTGCGCTCTTTGTAGATCTTTGAGTTCTCGTAGGCTTCCATTCTGAGCTCATCCAGTTCATTCATTTGTAACAACCGTTTTTCACCCGCAGCCTTCAAATCCAAGTTCAACTTCTTCATTGCCCAGTAGGCATGATGTTCGATCTCAAGAGGTAGGTGACATGCTTTCCCAAAAACCAGTCGATATGGTGACATTCCTATAGGGGTCTTGAATGCAGTCCTGTAGGCCCATAAGGCATCATCCAGTTTCTTTGACCAATCCTTTCGTGATGAGTTGACTATGACTTCGAGTATTCGCTTCAATTGCCTATTGGATACTTCGACATGTCCGCTGGTTTGGGGATGGTATGCGGTGGCTATACGGTGCTTAACGCCATATTTCGCTAACAACTGCTCGAACTGACGATTGCAGAGATGTGTGCCCCCATCACTGATTATGGCTCTTGGTGTTCCAAACCAGGTAAAATGTTCTTCTTTAAAAACTCAATCACCACTTTCCCATCATTAGTAGGTAGTGCAACAGCCTCAACCCACTTCAATACATAATCCACATCCACTAATATGTATTGATTTGAAAAAGATGGTGGAAATGGTCCCATGAAGTCGATCCCCCAGACGTCGAATAATTCCACCTCTAAGATACTAGTCAAAGGAATCTCATTTCTTCTAGATATGTTACCCGTGCACTGACATCTGTCACACCTTTTCACAAATTCAAAAGCATCTTTAAAGAGTGTAGGCCAGTAAAAACCTGATTGAAGAATCTTCACAGCTGTTTTCAAAGCACCAAAATGCCCTACATATATAGATGAGTGATAGTTTTCTATTATCAAAGGCACCTCTTCCTCTGGTACACAGCGACGAACAATTTGATCAGCCCCTCGCCTGTAGAGAATGGGATCTTTCCAAAAATAATACTTCAATTCAGCGAAGAATTTCTTCTTCTGGTGACTTGAATAATCTGGCGGTATGATAGACCTGGCTAAATAGTTAACTATATCTGCATACCAGGGTGTTTCCATCACACCAAAAATCTGTTCGTCTGGGAAGATTTCGTTTATTTCCACTGTCTCTGTCCGTTCTGTGTCCTCAAGCCGAGATAGGTGGTCCGCCACCACGTTTTCACTGCCTTTCTTATCCTTAATTTCCAAGTCAAACTCTTGAAGTAGTAATATCCAACGAATGAGACGTGGCTTAGCATCCTTCTTTTTCATTAAGTACCTGATAGCGGCATGATTTGTGTAGACTATGACCTTCGATCCCTATAAGGTATGATCGAAATTTGTCAAATGCATAGACTACAGCAAGAAGCTCTTTCTCCATAGTGGCATAATTTAACTGAGCATCATTCAAAGTCTTACTTGCATAGTAGATCACGTGAAATACCTTATTCCTTCGTTGACCCAACACAGCTCCCACAGCATAATCACTAGCGTCACACATTAATTTAAATGGCAGATTCCAATCCGGTGTGATAATTACAGGTGCTGAATTCAACTTCTCTTTCAAAGTGTTAAAGGCCTGCAGACACTCATCAGTAAACTCAAATGTGGATTCCTTCATCAATAAACAGCACAGAGGTTGGTAATTTTTGAGAAATCCTTGATAAATCTTCTATAGAACCCTGCATGACCAAGAAAACTACGAACACCTTTTACTGATGTAGGTGGAGGTAGTTTTCGATTACTTGAATCTTTGCTCTATCCACTTCAATGCCCTTCGCCGAGATTCGATGCCCTAGTACGATGCCTTCTTGTATCATAAAATGACATTTCTCCCAATTCAACACCAAGTTGGTCTCCGTACACCGTTGTAGCACAAGACTTAGATGCTCCAAGCACTCATCAAATGAAGATCCAAACACAGAGAAGTCATCCATGAATACGTCGATGAATTTCTCAATCATATCTGAGAAAATAGCCATCATGCAGCGCTGAAAGGTAGCGGGAGAGTTGCATAATCCAAATGGCATCCTTCTGTATGTAAAGGTGTCATAGGGGCAAGTGAAAGTGGTCTTCTCCTGATTGTCTGGTGCCACTGGAATCTAATTATACCCGGAGTACCCATCTAGGAAATAGTAATGTGAATGTCCCGCTAATCTCTCCAACATCTGATCAATGAATGGTAATGGAAAGTGATCCTTTCGAGTAGCTGTGTTAAGTTTACGGTAGTCAATGCAAACTCTCCATCCAATCACTGTCCGTGTAGGAATCAACTCATTTTTCTCATTTTCTATCACCGTGATTCCTCCTTTCTTGGGGACAACTTGCACCGCACTGATCCATGCACTATCTGATATTGGATAAATAATGCCTGCATCGAGCAACTTCAATACCTCAGCTCTAACCACTTCCTTCATGTGTGGATTCAATCTCCGCTGCCCATCAATGCTTGGTTTGAATTTTTCCTCCATGAGTATCTTATGCATGCATATAGACGGGCTGATCCCTTTGATATCTGGAATTGACCATCCAATGGCTGTTTTATTCTCCCTTAGCACCCGAAGTAATTTCTCTTCCTCTACCTCACTGACAGTGCTTGATATAATAACCGATAGTGTAGAAGATTCCCCCAGGTACGAATATCAAAGATGTGGTGGCAGTTGTTTGAGTACCAATTTGGGAGGTTTCACAATAGATGGTACTGATTTTGCAGTCCTAGTTCCCAGCTCTTCATAGTAGCATCTGCGCATATATGGCTGGTTACTCTCCAAAAACCGAGCACATATCTCAATCTCACTTGAATCAGAATGGGTGGATTGTGAATGTGCAATGCCTGCCTCGTATGCATCGGAAGGATGATGTAGCCGAAATGTGTCTTGAACTATTCGGTCGACTATATCGATCTGGAAACAACTGTCTGACTCAGTAGGGAATTTTATTGCTTTGAACACGTTGAATGAGATTTGCTCGTCACCAAGCCTCAATATCAGTTGCCCCTTCTGAACATCTACAATCGCTCTCCCAGTGGCTAAGAAAGGTCGTCCCAAAATGAGTGGAACATCCTTATCTTCTTCCATGTCCAAGATAAGAAAATCGGCTGGAAATATGAACTTCTCCACTTTTAACAGCACGTCTTCAATGATTCTTCTTGGATGTGTAAGGGATCTTACTGCTAACTGCAATGTCACTATTGTGGCTTTTGCTTCTCCCAAGCCGAGTTTCCTGAAAACTGAAAGAGGCATTAGATTAATACTTGCACCCAAATCACACAAAGCTTTATCAAAATGACAGTCTCCAGTAGTGCAGGGTACAGTAAAACTCCCTGGATCTTTCAATTTTGGAGGTAGCTTTCTCTGGATTCTGGCGCTGCATTCCTCAGTCAACATTACTATTTCATGTTCTTCTATCTTTCGCTTGTTGGAGAGGATATCCTTCAGGAATTTTGCATAGGTCAGCATCTGGACAAGTTCTTCAGCAAATGGGATGTTGATGTGCAGTTTCTTGAAGACTTCAAGGACCTTACTGTATTGCTGATCCATTTTATGCTTTCTCAACCTTTGTGGAAACGGAATAGGAGGCTCATGAGGGTTTACAGGATTAGTATTTTTACCCTGTGATGTCTAGGAATTCCTCTTAACCTCATCTCCTGTTGCATTGTCAGTTTGCTCCACAATTTCTTCCTCCAAGGTTGGCGTTGATTCCTTGTTGGCTTTCGAACTTTTTACATGTGGTTCCGACAGTTGTACTCCACTTCTGGTTGTTATAGCCTTTACATGTTCCTTAGGGTTAATTTCAGTATTGCTGGGTAGGTTTCTTGGTGCTCTACCCGTCATGGAAATTGCCATCTGTCCCACTTGTGTCTCCAAGTTCTTGATCGCTGCACTTTGATCTTGAAGCGTTGTTTCCGTCCGTCGCATAAATTGGTTATTGGCTTCCATGTACTGATTGGTTTGTGCCATAAATTTCTCGAACATATCCTCCAATGGTGGCTTTTTATCTTGCTGTTGATATTGCCCTTGTGGTCTGTTTTGATTCTGATTAGCCCACGAGAAATTTGGGTGTTTTCTCCAGCCTGGATTGAAGGTTTCTGAATGTGGGTTATTCTGCTGGCGTTGACCCCATTGTGCGAATTCTGCATGTTCTACTCCTTGTTCTAGAATTGGGCAAGTAGCAGTACTATGATCTGCTCCACATTCTTCACAACTCTGCTTCATAACTTGCTTAGCAGTGGCGATTTGTGAAATGCTTTCAACCTTATGGAATAAGGAATCTATTTTCGTCGACAATGCTGAGTAAGTATCTACTTCATACACCCCAGGTGCTCTCTTCTGAACTACTCGATCTGTAGACCACATAGCTGAAGTTGTAGCCATCCTCTCAAACAGCTCCCAGGCTCTGTCAATTGTTCTTGTAGAGATAGACCCGTCAGATGATGCATCCACCATACTCTTGAATGATGGGAGTAATCCAGTGTAAAAAAATCTAATCTGGGTCTTCTTGTCAAAGCCATGTTGCGGGCACTTCCTTAACATGTTCTTGAAACGGTTCCATGCCTCTTCAAATGATTCTGACTCGATCTGGTTGAATATTGAGATGTCATGCCGCATTTTAGCTACTTTAGCTGGCGAGAAGAACTTGGTGCAGAATTTATGAGCTAGCTCGTTCCAAGTAGTGATGCTTTCGATAGGGAGTGAATCCAGCCATTCAAGTGCTTAATCCCTCAGGGTGTGCGGGAACAAGCGCAGTCTTATAGCATCATCGGAGATACCTTGGTATCTGAAGTGTTGACACATATCAAGAAATCGAGATATGTGTGTATGCGGATTCTCACTAGCCATCCCATGGTATTGATGCTCATTCTGAAACAGTTGAATCACGTTTGTCTTCAGTTGGAAGTTCGGTTGCCCAAATGGAGGATATACAATACTAGATTGACTTTGCACCACCAATGGTGCCATGAAATCCCCAAGTACCGTATTTCCATCCTCTTCCACTG
>NW_019245723.1:261309-263911 GCF_002742605.1 Olea europaea var. sylvestris
CACCGCAAGTGTACGGTTCGTTAACAAGTAGTAAAATGGACTATGAGTCCAAGTATCGTTCCCACGAGGATTGAATTAGCTCTAATTAGACTAATGTGACCTTAACCGAATCTAATTGAATGAAAATTTGGTTTAAATGTGAAAACCCCTAATTGTGGGAGAAATCCCCAATTTGAAACCCTAATTTTTAAAGAAAACCTTATTTTCGAAATTGGAAGCCCTAATTTCAAAATTTCATTAATTGAATGACTCAAAAACTCAATTAAAATGTAAATACGCAATTTTGGAAGTTAACATATAGAAATAAATTGAAATGCAATCATTAGGATCTCGAATCCCCAATTGACTATTAAAAACCCTAATTTCACAAATTCAACGAATCGATGGAAAAATGTCAATTCAATGTTCCTAAACCTATCCAATATACTCTCTCGATATATATTGAATCTACTCTTGCACACCACCAGCCTATATTTCTATGGATGATGCAAATATACAAGAATGCATGAATTTTTATGAACACCTTATGAATTGCACAAAGCATAGGGGTATATTTCTATCCCCTATCGAACCCTATGTTAATTTATATTATATCGAATCTATTCTCCTTCTTTCGAATGCAAAGAATAAATCATCTAAACTCACATAACATATGGCCAATAATTATGGAAGCAATCAAATCATATAAATCAAACAATTGTCCAACCGAAACTTTATATTGAATTTATGAAATAAAGGAGATTAAATAATCAAAGGTTCATCGATTTCTTAATGAATAAAAACCCTGGCCTATGATCATAATTACAGAATCAAAAATTAAAACGAAATTAAAAGATATAAAGAATACACCCGTATGATAATCCTTCAATTTTGTGTGTAATCTTCAATTCCTTCTTGAATCCTTGTGAAATCAAGCCCAAGATTGTGTTTCTTGCCTTCAAATTGAGTGTATTTCTTCTCCCTGGTCGTTCCTGCGGCTTCTGGACGTCTTGTTGCTATTTAAACCTGTCCAAATTAGATTACCAAAGGAGTTGCAGTTGTATAAGGAAAGTGCAAAATTCGGGAAAATTTATACCTATGCGACCGCATAGGCATAACCTATGCGACCGCATAGGTTTAGGAAAAACTCCATTTTTCATCCCTGGAGGTTGACTCGCGGTCGCATAGGTTTTATACTATGCGACCGCATAGTAGTGTTACTTCCTTGTTTGAATCATTTTGGTCCTCAAGTTTCATTCCTTCACTCCTTGACCTCCTCTCTTGTTCCTAGTTGCTCCAATGGTCCATCATAGCTTCCAATTGGTGCTTGGCTTGATCAATTGCTTGATGTGTTCATCGGATCAACTTTCAGATAATTGTAATTTGGTCCCTGAATTTTCTCTTTGCTTCAATTTGGTCCTTTTTTGGCTCTTTTCTCCTGAATTCCACTATTTCCATAGAATTTCCTACATTGCATGAATTTGACAAAGTTAAGTAACAATTAAATCAATTTACCTGTATTTAAGTCATGTTTGTGATGTAAATAAGTGTGCAAAAACACACTTATTAGCTCTATTCCAATCGAATTAGACTAGCAATTCGTCAAAAACGAACAAACCCAAAGTCATTATGAAATCAAAAACCACTTTTCATTGGCTCGATTCCAAATGAATTAGACAAGCAAGTCACGAAAAATGAACAAACCCAAAGATATCATGAAATCAAAAGCCACTTTTCATTGGCTCGATTCCAATAGAATTAGACTAGCAATTCGCCAAAAACAAACAAACCCGAAGTTATCATGAAATCAAAACCCAGCTTTTCATTGGCTCGATTCCAATCGAATTAGACTTGCAATTCATCAAAACGAACAAACACGTAGTTATCATGAAATCAAAAACTACTTCACATTGGCTCGATTCCAATCGAATTAGACTAGAAATTTGTCAAAAATGAATAAACCCGAAGTTATAATGAAATCAAAGGCAGCTTTTCATTGGCTCGATTCCAATCGAATTAGAATAGCAATTCGTCGAAAATGAACAAACCCGAAGTTATCATGAAATCAAAATCCACTTTTCATTGGCTCAATTCCAATCGAATTAGACTAGTATTTCACCACAAACGAACAAACCCAAAGTTATCAAGAAATCAAAAACCACTTTTCATTGGTTCGATTCCAATTGAATTAGACTGGCAACTCTCCAAAAATGAACAAACCCGAAGTTCTCATGAAATGAAAAACCAATTTTCACTGGGTCGATTCCAATCGAATTAGACTACCAATTCGCCAAAAACGAACAAATCCGAAGTTGTCATGAAATCAAAAACCACTTTTCACTGGCTCGATTCTAATCGAATTAGACTAGCAATTAACCAAAACGAACGAACCTGAAGATATCATGAAATTGAAAGCCACTTTTTATTGGCTCTATTCCAATCGAATTAGACTAGCAATTCGTCAAAAACGAACAAACCCAAAGTCATTATGAAATCAAAAACCACTTTTCATTGGCTCGATTCCAAATGAATTAGACAAGCAAGTCACGAAAAATGAACAAACCCAAAGATATCATGAAATCAAAAGCCACTTTTCATTGGCTCGATTCCAATAGAATTAGAC